>NC_064435.1:34491690-34791690 GCF_023343835.1 Lagopus muta
AGAAATATAAAATACTTCTGGCTATTTTTGAATTTCTGCAACTTTATTTGTGAGATAAAGGTCATCCAATTTTTCAGATTCGCTCGTCTAAACTTGTTCTGTCCATCTGTTTTTGTCCTGGCATGCACACCAGTAAATCCTTCATGTGAGTGCTGTTCCATTGTTCTTCCAGAACAGTGAGGATGAACATTTAGGAATGTTATTGGTCTTTAAATAAAATAGAACTGCTCTCATTTTCTCTATACAGGGAAATATTCATTAGTGAGACAGATATGGGTGCGAAGGCCACAACAAAATAGTGATATTACAAGCCTTAGTAATCAAGATAAAACATGGCTTCATTTTTAAAATGATACCTGAGATACAGTGAGACAACAGAGATTTAAATAATTCAAAATATTTTAGCATCCATGTTTGTTCTTTTTCTAGCTGTTTTTTAATTTCTGCAGGGCTCGTTTGTAGCTGTCATCAGATTTGGCTACAATTTAGTGGGCAAGTACTGCAGCACTTTGTAGTGAAGCAAATTAAGTTTTTATATATTTATGAAATATTAATGAATTGGGGGGGGAGAAGGAGGGTGGGGGGCTACTCTGAAAATATTGCCTCCTATTTTATTATGTTGGCCCATGATGTCAGAAGTGGTTCTTGGTGGTACAGCAGTGGAGGCTGAACCTTCCCACCAGTGTTCTGTTCCATGTTGTTGCTGTGTGACAGATGGCAGCAGAGGGGCAGTCTGACAAAATGGTGCCTGACATGGAAGTGTGTCTGGAGGACCTTCTGACACTGGCCTGGGAGCCTGCCTCAGAGAAATTTCAGTTGACTTGAAATGGTATTGATCTTTCTAAAATAAACACTTGCATTGCACAGTAATCTTGGGTGTATGTCAGCATTTGAAATGATGTGAAGGAAAATGTTGTTGTCTGGGATGCCTTTGCAACTTATTATTTGGAAAGTTGAGAAGCAAAAGAGCGCTTCAGAAATGTAGCATTTGGGGGATACCCAGCTAAAGGTGAGCAGAAGGCAAGTTAATTCATGAAAATTATTTGTATAGTGTAGCAGCAACCATTTTACATAATTTCCACTGGAGAAAGCATGGCCTGTGAATTTTCCTTTTCTGTGTCAATTAGCTTTCCTCATGCTTCACCAAATGCCTTTAGCATCACCTAGAATGATTGCGATAATGGAAGTTTAACTTGGCAAGAGGCGGAGTAACTCAGACAAGGCCAGAATAATGAAACAACCCTTTCTGTTCACACAGCAGAAAACAGGCCTCTCTCTGGCTCCTAGGCTGCATTAGGGGATCACTTGTGCCTCCTCCTCATGCAGCACAGCAGTGGTCTGAAGGGATAGGTGGGATTTTACCAGATCCTAGAGGATGATTGTCCTCAGTCAGACAAAATGTGCTGGGCTCTTCACTTTCAGCAGGACAAAAAGGCCTCGAACCTGGTACAAGCAGCCCACTGAGAAACTCTCAATATTGCAAAAAAAATTTGGTTAAGTCCTTCCCATCTCTTTCACTAGGTGAGCTGTGAGCCTCTGTTGAATGCTGGCTTGATGTCATTGCTACTATATATATAATTTTACTTGAGCATGTTTTCTTTTTTCTTTTTTTTTCCCCACATTGTTTTCCTTTGTTATGTTCAAGTCTCATCCTGCCAATGGGCTGTTACAGACCAAAATGAGTTTTGTAAGTATGATATTGGCAAGGTTCCCCAAAGGAAAATAAAAGTGTTACTGCCTTTCAGTTTGCTGATAATAGAACACCATGGTCAAGCCCCAGCTTGTAAGTACTTTGTACTGAATCCTCAGCTGGTGCAGACTGTCTCCACACCATGGAGGAAGGGAGTTTTGGTGTGCCAGTGCTCCCAGCAGCTTCAAAGGGAGCTCCTCATAATGAACGCTCACCAAATCAGGCCTGCAGAAATAAGCCTGCCTTGAATGTGTTTGTGAGCAGAGCTAGATCTTGCCATGAACCAGAGAACAAATTTTATTTGAACTCTGTCCCCCTTGTAATTTTTCTTTGCAATCCTCAATATGTTTTTGCATTTAGGGACTGAAGAGACCTTCTGTAGCTTTGCTAACACATGCCATTTCCCCTGGGTTAGAATAAAAAGCTGTTTAGCCTGGTAAAATTCCTCACAGCTGTTAACCAAAGATTGTGTTGGATGAGGGGCATGCCCCATATGTCAGAGGGTACTGAGTTCACATGTTGATAGGGTTTCACATTTTAATTTTGTTGTCTAAAACCACAAGTAACAAAGAGAAAACTGCAAGCCTCCCATGGCAGATTCCAAATAAAGCAAACTATGATTGATTTTAGTTTGACAGCTGAGTATTATTTTGCCTACCTGCATAGGAACACATCAACACTCACCAGAGAAATGAGTGACCTGCCTCATCTTTTGCCTTGTAAAGTCATTTTGGCTACAGTTCTGCAAAGATAAGTACATGCTTGGCTTTCAGTATGAGAACTGTGATTGAAAGTAACTTTTTCTCTTTCTAAACAAAGCTGAATATGTATGAGGGTGGCTCCAAAAGTAATGCCTCCTATTTTATTATGTTAGCCTGCCATGTCAGAGGCGGCTGTTGGTAATACGGCAGTAGAGGTTGAACCTTCCCACCAATATTTCGTTTTGTTGCCATGAGACAGATGGCAGCAGAGGGGCAGTTTGACAAAATAGCTGAGTGGGTCCCACGAATGCTCACGCAGAAAGAACACCATATATAGTTTTGTCAGAACCTATTGAAGCAAAACAAGGCTGAAGCTGACAGTTTCCTGGATAGCATCATTACTGGTGACAAGACGTAACGTCACTGCTACTAGCTGGAGTCAAAACAGCAGTCCATGGAGAAGCAATGTGTGAATTCTCCATCAAAGAAAAAGTTCAAGAGGCAGCTGTCAGCAGGCATACTGTTTTTTAGGATAGGAAAGAGGCGATCCTTCTGGAGTTGCTGGAACCTGACTAAGCCATCAACGCTGATCACTCCTTTGTGACACTAACTAAGCTGAAGGCTCGACCTTTAAATCAGAAAACAAGAAAACCTTTCTCTTGCAACACCTGAATGCCAGGCCCCATATCAGTTTGAAGGTCATGGAGCACATTGTCGATCTTGGCTGGACTGTCCTACCATACTGAACAGCCTGAATTTAGTGCCTTCTGACTTACATCTGTTTGGGGTGATTAAAGATGGACTGCATAGGCAACATTTTCTTTGCAATGATGCTTTCATGGCAGCTGTGAAACAGTGGGTTACATCCACTGGTACAGATTTTACAGTCATGGCATGCAGGCTCTTATTCATTGCTGGCAAAAATGCATAGGTACAGGTGGTGACCAAGTTGAAAAATAGTGTTTTGTAGCTGACATTTTTCTCTTTAAATAGTTTTCCTGTGCTCTTTGTATCTCTTGTGGTTTCCATGGAAATAAAGAGGAAGCATTACTTTTGGAGCAACCCATGTACTAATACAGATACACGTTTAATCATATCATCAAGTTACAACACTTCTAAAGCAGTGGCTGATCCTCTATGCATTATAACTGATTGTTTATGAGTTTTCTAATTCCCATTCTACTAGCACAGTAAAATGAGTTATTAAAACTGTTTTTGTTAAAATTTAAATTGAGCTGTGTTACCTGTCAATGCTGATTCAAACTTTGATCATATGGTTTTACAAAGATTTTAAATCTGTTCCCAGAGTGCCAATATATATTACATATAGTATATTTTATATGTATTTTATACACATAAAATGATTTTGATTCAACTGAGGAGATTTTCTTCCCTTTTCAATGCAGATCCTTTTACAAGTATTCAGAAGGTTACATACTACAGAATGACAACAGCAAATCTGAACTACTCATTTATACTAACCAAGGTTCACAAAACACAAGGGGCTTTTAATTATTAACAAGAAGCATATTGTTCAGGGAAGAACAAATTTGCAAATATGTTTGTGCAGCTCTGTATGAGTTAATTCAGTCTGACTTGGCAATAAGAACTACCCTGGGTGAATAAGGAAGGCAGAAACAAGCCTTTGCACTCAGAACTCCCAGTAAAGCAGTTGTATTACACAGTTCTTCCTTCAGAAGCCGGTGGTCTTTCTCCTCAGTGCAGTGGTTTGACAACTTACCAACAGCAGCACAGGTAGGTTGTGCAGTTGCCCTAGGTTTAAAACAGAAGTGTGAACACACGCAATATATGAGAAGAAAAATTCTGAAGGTTGCTCACAGGCTTTGTTGGAACATGTCTAGCTATCACCAGTATGTAAACAGTAACACAGGGGTTGATTTTAAATTTATCAAACTCCCAGCCAACTGTGAATTTTCTGAGGGAAGTCACATACGCTGTTAGCCTACTTGGGCTTACACCCCTGGTGCCTTTCCATATACCAATAAAAGGATGGAATCCCACCACTGGTCAGGCTATCAAGCAAGAATTCAACGTGACCTTGTAAAATTCTTAATGTGGTGTTTAAAGTTAAGTAAGTTGGTATAAATGCAGCAGAATGCTATATGTTCTTTCTCTTAATTCGCTTATTCTTTAGCATGAACTGTACTGGTGTGGTGACCACCATTTCTGTGGAAGAATGATTTAAAATTATTTGAGCAGGAGGAGATAAAATAGGCCATTTTATCCTTTCTTGCCTTTCTTTCCTAAGAAAGCCTAAGCCTAAGAACACTTATTTGTGTAGTTTAACTTAATTTATGCATCTAACTGTGATCTCATGGAGTCCTCTGAATGAATCCTATGAGCAAAATTAAGAGATTTTATTTTCCTTCTACGTTTTCCTAATCACAAAATTATGTCCAATAAAAAAGAAACAAGATGTTAAATATTTAGGAAGTGTGTTTAAAGTGGCAATGCACACAAAGTCTATAGGCCAAAGTTTTCAAATATTCAGCCTGATTTTAAATTCCAAATTTAGTTATTCCATAACAAAGTCACTACACCTCTTGGCATCATTGGGAAGTATGGGCACTCAGTGGCTTTATGTCAAAAAACTTCCCTGTAAATATTATGTCCAAATATGATTCTGGTCACTTAATTATTTCTGAGTCTTGCTATAATTGTCTAAGTTTATACCCATAATGTTTCCCACGGAGCAATGTTACTTCGGAGCACCTTATTTGTGGGGTTTAATGTCTTCCCAAGGTCCACAGCCCTTCTGTGGGTGCTGAGAACAATCTCCTTCCTGCCACAAGTGTCCAGGTATCCAGTTCCTGGCCCATACTGTGGCACGCCTGGGATGCAGCCAGAGAAAAGGGGAAGGGAACTTTCCCTTCTTGCTTCAGCCTGTGGGGTAAGGATGGCCACATCATCTGGGAGACCTGGTTAAAGTTCTGCCTGAGGAGTATCAAATCTACCTATCCCACCTCCATGATGAAAGCCCAACACACCCTACTCAAGCAAATAGACTTTTGTGAGTTGTGGATGAAAAGCAGGTTTCTGTTTCTCTCTGTATTTTTTGTGCTGCTCCGAAGGGCCTAAATTTGGAGCGCCCCAAATTTTAATTAAATCTGTGATGAATACTAAGGATGACCTGCTGGCTTCCGTTTTTATTTTGTTTTAAGCTGTGTTTGGTTCCTTTTCTATAGAAACAGCAAGTGCCTGCTGAAATGCTACATGGCTCCTCTGTGCCTTAACCCCCTTTGTTGGGTGAGAGCTGAAGGATGAATATGGGCTTAGGAGGTGCCTCCAGGCACTGTGTGTGAAAACTTTGTCCCAGTCTTTATTGGGTCATGCTGCAATTGCAGATTTTTGGTTCTGCTTTCAAAATGAGGGCCCAAGTCTGTATGATACATGAGATGTGAAGTCTTTCTCTTAATTTGTTTCATTACTTTTATATGTGGTATAAACCATTAAATGTTTTACAGTCTCTTAAATTTACCAAAGGTAGAAGCATTTAGAATTTAGGCATGTTGTAATACATTCCCTACACGGACGTGAAATTACCAGCACACAAGTAAAAAGTATTCTTACTGCTGTACACTCTGCATCCTTAAACTTTTAGCAGAATAAGAATAAAAGGTGCAGTATATTACTGGAGGGTGAAAGGAGGAGAAAAAAGATTTTATCTGAGCTACAACAGAGAATGAATTATTGACTTAAGCTCAAACACAAGAGCTATGACTCATTGAATTCCTGCCCTGAATTTAATGACAAATTACTGAGAGTGCAATTTTTACAAATTCTTCCAGTTTTTAATTATGGTCTGATCATTTAGATACTTTACGTACCAATAAGCTGAGAAGGTAAATGCTGAAACACTCAGTATTGCACCTGTAGTTAATTATCAGGATTCAGATAGAAGTCATGTCCTCTATTTTAAGCATCGTCATAAAGGATCTGTCATGCTTGATTTCTAAAGAAACAAAGGGCTAAGTTTCTGCACGTATTAACGTTAATGAAGTCCTAAATGTTTTCTTTGGTACAAATCTGTTGTATTGCCTCTAAAAATGATTATAATTTTGACATGATAAATTAGAACTTTTCTTAACTGAAATACCTGAGGGCTTGGCTCAAACTCTCTGCGGGTGAAAAAAAAAATAGTTAAGGTATTACTAAGGCAACATAATGTATAGTAAACAATAAGAACCATATAGAACTTAAATAGCATGCTATTACAACATGCATGCTAAAGGTCTTGGAAAATGTGAAGAAGTATGGTTCACATCAGTTAGCAACATTATCTCAGTCTGGTGAATGTTGCTCAGTTTGGGCTAAGATGGTTCTGAGAACTGTGGAACCAATTGTCTGGTAATGTTGCAGACACCAAAGGAGCTTGTCAAAGTCTGTTGTGTAACCTGCTTATTCTTGTTACTGTTTTGCTCTGTAAAATAGTACATCACTTACATACCAAAAGGCAGTTTATGGGGGTATAGCTGGTTTTGACATTATTATTGCAAAATAGGATTTTGGTAGAATTCAAAAATATCTTAAAGAAAGCACTGAATGGAATCTCTAACCCTATATACCAGTCTTGAACATATTTGAACAACTTCTTACTATCTTGAAGACTGGGAAAAGTGTATCACTGATCTTTAATTCTTTACTGATCGTTGATCATTAATTCTTTACTGGCATACATGCAAGAAATTTAACTTTTCAACAGCTAAAAGGACTTTTCCTCAAGTATTTCTGATAAATCTATAATAAGGAGGTGACAGTGGATTTCAGCTGATTTTCAAAAATGATTTCACAGCCACTCAGAAAAACAAGCATTTGGCACAAGGAGCACAAGAACGGTTATGAAATAAATAAAGTGAGGGGCTCTGAGGGCAGAGGCAGGTTGTAGGGTAAAATTCGGAGGCTCAGGTGCTGGGGTTCAGGGAGTGCCCTGACCCTCAGGCAGTATGGCCACCTGCAGTATCTTCAAGGCATCGCCTTAAGCTGATGCTGTTCCGTGCCAGCCAGCATCATTCAATCCAGAGATGTGATCCTGCTTTCTTAACCTGTAGCTGTGTCCCACGAGCCTTTATTTGTAGAGTGAGTCCATCATGGTTTTGAATGGCTGATGCCCTGCTCATGCTCTAGATGGAGACTGAAACCATTCATGAGACACGACAATATCCTTCCGGTTTGTTTAATGCTGAGTGGGTTTTGTTTTTCCTGCAAGTCAATCTCAATCAAATATTTCCACATCCATGAGGACTAGCCTTGATCCCGCTAAGCCTTACTTAGAAGAGGAATCTTAATTCATGCAAGATTCAGTGACTTTGATGGAACTGCTCACACGTGTAAAAGTCTGCAGGATCAGCAACCCTCAGCTAACAAGGGAGTTGAGGAAAAATGAATGGCATCTGTAAATAAACACAACACTGCAGACCCCGGTGTGCGGCTCTGCTCCTTTTTGGACACAATATCCTATCTTTGCTGAGGCAAAGTCTTCCTGCTCTCTTTGCATCGCACAGATGGGATCAAAGAGCTGAAGAACTGCTTTTTCTTGATGGGAGTCCATCACAGGAGCATTGCTATTAGTCTTTGCTAGCCATCAATGTCTGGAAATTTCACAGTCAAGTTGCTAGTGATTGTATTGAAAGGGTTTGTGCGTGGGTGGCTGAAAATATGGTGCTTGGCCTCTGGTGCCAAGCTCTCAGGCAATATCAGCTGTCTTTACACAAGTTATGAGACAGAATATGTTACTTTAAGTTTAATGTTCAGAACTTTGTCTGTTTTGCTGTCAGAAGCTATACATGTGGAAGAGACTGCTGCTGACTGCAGAAAGTACATAATTAGTACCTCAGCACAGAAGAAAGCATCATGTAGTTTGGACTGCGAAAGGCGGCATGAAGTGGTTCTTTCATTTTTTTCACTTAATCTCTTCAAGTACTTTTTTCTTCTTTATATGGCAGCAATATTCTGTTGTATCAGTATCGTTTATGTTAAATTCTCTGGATGTATGGTTGACTTCTCTGTGTTTTGTTGAATGAATGTGGATGGTCAAATGCTTGGCTTTTTCCTCACAATTAGTAGCATTAATAAAAAGCAGGAGAATTGAAACTGACTAACCTGATTCTTTTTTTTTTCTTTTCTTTATTACAAAATCCAGTAGCCTAAAAGTTGTGAAAAGGGGAGCAGATGTGAAAATGGGAAAAAAAGAGAGAATGAAAATCCTGAAGAGGAAGAGAAAGGAAAAGGTCTTGAAATCAACTGAGTGTAGCAAAAGAAAGCTGAGAATGAAAATACATTATGATATATGTGCAAGCACATGGACACTGGTCATGGAAAAAAAGGATGTCAGGGAGAGATACAGAATGTAGAATGGGCAATATCCTCCAAAGGACATTCAGTACATGGCTAGGAGGGCAGTCCCTGCCTGGCCACCATTTAAAGTTAGGTGTAGGAAAGGGGTAAAATGCTGGATGTTTGTGCTTTATCCAGGACAGGCTCCTGGAGCATTCACCTGTGCATGTGTATTTTTGAATGCTCATGGATACTCGTTTTTAGGTGAGAGTGCTTTCCCCCCCATGCTCTCCAACATGCTTACTTGCATGCATGTATTTTGCAATAATGGCCCATAATTCACTTAAACAAACCAGGCAATTTTCTTCATCCTTTCTTAAATGATTGAGTTTACTTTTATGCCATGGCAGAAAAGGACCCCTAGCAACCACAGGTCTGCCCCCTCAGGATTTATTGCTAGCCAACAAAAAAGTTTAGCAGTGTGTAGTCTGGAAAGAGGAGAATATATATGTGTTTAAAGATGAACAGTTCTTTATTTCTCTCTGCAGCAAACCATATTGCTGATTAACCACTGCTTTCACAAACTACAAATGGGCCATTTAAGCTGTTTCACCGCTGGTTAATGTACTGTATTGTGCTTGCTCTTTCTACAGGAGGTTGCTAGTGTTTTGTTTTTGTTAGAAATTCACCTATCCTTGTCTACTAAGGAGAAAAGAAATTACGCTACAGAGCCCTGCAGCCCATAAAATGGCAGAGATTCCTAAATAAGACTGGCCCAAAACTGAAACCTCTGTCTGCCTGCACTGTAATGAAATGCATGACTACAGGAGATAATAATAATTGCAGCAATAGCTCGTTACAGCTCCCAGATGATTTGGTGCTGTCAGGAGTGCACTGTCCTCTGACATCCCAGGAGGCGAGCAGCATCACTGACTGCAGGTCCTGATTGGTGTAGTGAAATATTGCTGGCAAAAATTAAAAGGTCTTGGTGTCAAAATAATTCATGATATGCATATCTTCCATTCTGATGAAACGGCTGATATCCGGATTAGCAAGATAATAAAACTGATCAGGCTACAGTTAAACAATTTAAGTTGGAGAGCCGTTCATTTTGCAGGTGTCACTTGTCAGATCAAGGGGTCAGAGCAGGATGAAAGGCTCTCCCCAGTAACCTTCGGATGATTTGGATCTGGAATGTTCTTCATGATTTGTCCAAAGTTTTCATCACCGTGCTGCCGTGTAGCATTACCGCGGCAGGCTGTGCTCTGACATTCAAATCCTGGGAATGACAGGTTATTAGGAGAAGAGAACTGGCTGTACATACATTAAGCCTCGTATCTTTGACCTGTAATTTGAACTGATAGTGATATTGTAATTGACTGAGTAAAAAAAGGAATTTTTTATTAAAACATAGGAAGATGAGGAAAACGTTTATTTTCAGGAGATTTATGGGTTCATAAAATAAGCTTTTTTGATGACGATTTATTTTATTGTTCTTGAAATGCTGAGCTGTGTGCTGATTATTTCATGGAACAGTTATTTGAAATAGCACAGCATTCCACATATTTCCAGCCTGTTTGTCAATACTCAAGTCTGTACACATAAAGAGATATTCATTTCATACGAGAGTGCGAGTGTTTGAATAGTTTGAGGATTATCCCAATAAAATGGACCTAGGAAATATTGCACCCAGTTAATGCTCATTGCTTCAGAAACGCCTAATGTCCTTTCTGACACCTTATTGCAGGCTATTATTATACAATGGATCTTCAGTCATATGGTTATAGGGAGTGGGGCAGAGCCACACCATCAGGGTAATTGACTCCATTGTGCAGCAGCCTTACACACTTGAGTAACTAATTTAATGGAATGTGTTTTCATGTTCTCCCACACTGCCTGTCCCCAGAATAATTCTCCTGCCAGGGTCCCAGTGACTGGGACAAGGGCTTTCCATTTCTCGAAGATGGGGCTGCCTTGCAGCAAGGACTCAAGCAGAGACAGCTCCTGTGCTAGTAGCAACTGTCTCTGAAGCAACTGCCTCTAAACCCAGAAAATGAATTGGGGTTACAAAGAATCCACTGAACCTGATGGAACTGGACCTCTGGTGCTTGATTGTTGTTTGTGGCTCCTGCTTTCTGTTAAAGAGTATAGCATCCCTTCAGCATAGGGAAAGCACTTAAAGGACTTGTAGTAGCAGGAATCAGGCTGTGTATCTGTTTGCAGCACATCTCTGCATTTGTGTGGAAAATCCCACTCCCTTGAACCTTTAGAGGAGTCTTGCTCTGTTTTGGTGTGAGCAGCTCCCTGCACAAATTGAGGCAGAGGCTTTCAATTTTGTTACTGCTACTTGGGAAAATGCAGGGAAAAAATAAATGATCAGTTCTCTTAACAAGTCAGCTGGATACTTGAAAGCTGATCACAAAAGACAGTGATGGTTTTAGCTGTAATTTGTTGATGCTATGTTTTGTTTCTGCACCGTTCCTAGAGGTGCAGTGAAATGAAGATCAAAACTCACTATCAACAGGTTTTTTTGTTTCCAAGTTACGCATTACAACTGTAACCCAAGTACTTGATCATATCATAGACATTAATAGGATCTACTTCATTGCTTCTGGCTTACTCTCTGTTAAATTTTACAGTCAAAATCACAGATCACTGAGAAGGCATGGGCCCACTGCATTTATGCGGTGGCTCCTTCTACAGAAAACGAGTTGTCACACCAGGTGCGTTATTCTCATACCAGATCTTATTTTAAACCAGAAGCCCAATCTTGAAGAACTGTACAAGGTTTAGTCTCAGAATCTTTTTCCTGGCTTCAGTTAAAGTTAAGATAGTCAATTGGATTCCAAACTCGAAAGAAATCTGTTACTTAATTGTCATCCCCCAAACATAATTGCCTTTTCTTTTGCTTGTAATTACATCACTGTTGAATGTTGATATTGATGAAGTGAGTATTAATGCTTATACAATTAAAGAATTGATGCTTAAAGCACAATATTATTGCAGTAATATTTGCATAATTGTGTTTTAAAAAGTTACAGAGTGTAAATTTTACGGCCTATCTGTCAGGGCGATTTGGCTATGCTTGCCCTTATATTTGCGTCAAGTGCAACGGAAATTTGTGGGCTTACTCTCATGAGTAAAGTTAAATAAATAAGCATATATTTGCAGGACTAAATCCAGAAACATTCCCTTGTGTGCTCTCCCTAGACTGCACTGAATGTCATACTGGTCTTGAGCCATAAAACCCTTTGTAGTTTTGGAAGGACATTGAGTTTAAGCTGTGTAAGTGTTTTTGCTTTGCACTGTACCATTAAGATAAATGCACAGTTTGCTTTTATGATATTTGCTGTCATTTAATTACTGATGCATCAAGATGATTCAATTAAATTAAAATTAATGGTTATTTGTTTTGTTTTGGTTTTTTTTTTCAAGTCAACTGAAGACTTTGGGATGTTGCCTTGTGAATACACCAAGTACTTGAATCAACTAAACCAAAAGATGGCGTGTTTGAGGACTGTTTGATGTCAGATGTAATCTTTCATGTTAGTTTAAAATATAACTACTAGAAATTAGTAGGGTTTGGCTGTCTAACCAGAATAGTTCAGGAAAATCTTCGGTGAAACTCGAGTGGAGTTTTAGCTGCTCTTTTATGTGCGTAAAATCATCGCTCGACAGCTCATCATTGGTAAGACATTTACTTCCGTATGAAGTTCTGATGCAGAAAGTCAGGCATAACCATTACAAATGTCCTGATGATGGTACAAAAACAATACCAACCTTTCTTTCTCTCAGCTTTTCTTCCTGTTAAAATTCAGGACACAAAAACTCATGTATCACAGTTATGGTTAAAAATATATGGCATGTCACACTCCTTTGATGTTTTGCACTTTCACAGTGCAAAATATGCAAGAGTCCTATTTCACAAAGATAGCCTGGTGGCTGGCTTTTCATAACTTTAAATATAAGCAGTAAAACAGAGGGGCAAATGGCTTTTGGGGGAAGGCAGCTGAAAAACATCGTATTTGTACAACAATCCCCTGGATTTTTTCCCTATTACTTTGTCACAAGTTTGCACAGAAATTCAAGTGTATTCCTAATGGAGAACAAGTTTGAAAACAGAGGCTAAGAAAAGCAATGGATTTTCAATATTTATGCTTTAAAAACATACTGTAAACTGGGTCTCATCTATTAGATTCCAAATAAATACAGACTGCTTGATTTTGATAACCAGTGTTTGATTCAATTTTATTTCTCATACACATGTGTAAACATACATGTAAACCTAGTTAGAAATCAGTAAATACTTGATAAATTTTATACGTAATGTATACTGGTCGGGAATAGGTGTTTGTATTTGACTCTATTATGATATGCAATTCAATCAGCTTACAATATCTTTCCTGTGTCACAGCCATGTGTGTGCGTACGCACATACCAGATATGCAACAAAAACAGAGGAAGTTTAGTTGATTGCATACAAAGGGAGATGTGAATTTGATGTTTCTACATCAGCTGTACATTTTGGGGGTACCTAGGAAATGGAAGCTACTCAGTAGCTTATTTGATTCCCTTACAGGTTTTATGTCTTTACCCCACTTTAATTTTTCATTAGAATATAATAATAGCCACAGAAAAAGATGATTTGGTGTGTGATCTATTTCATTATGTTCTCATCGTAAGGAGAGAATCTGAAGTGGGAGAGCATCACTAATTTTTCGGCACAGTAATTTATTCTACAGTATTTAAATGTTGTAATTTTCACACTGAGACACATGCTGCCACATCTATCGTCCCCTGGACCAGTCTCTGTCTTGCTCTTTCCTTTTCATCTGTTTTGTTTTTGCATTTTTTTCATAAATTCGACAGATGGCCTCTTGATGAATCCTTGATAATACTGTCATGTAAAGCAGCTAAGACTAGAAATCATCTCACAACAATTTTTCATTGCAAAGAGAAAATTGAAGGCAGGCAAATATCACTAAGTCTGTAACAACAGCAACAAAATATCCACTTCATGTAAATAAAGTGGACAAGCTTTCCTCATAATGCTCAAACACTAATGCCAGTATCCTTTAAAGCCCACGGATGGTTTAATGCTACATTTAATTCATCTTTCAAGCCTTGGGTTTGTTTAATATTTTGTTGGTTTCATATTCAGAAACATTTTTCTGGGCTCTTAATGTGCTCTCCCTCCTCCTTAGTCCCCCTCCTTTTAGGTCTTTATAATTGTGGATCAGGTGAAGTTTGCTTCCCCTCATTTCAAGGTCATGCACCACTAGGACCATTTTCCTGACTCAGAGGGCACGTAATTTCACAGCCGTGTACTCCTCATTAATCCACCCTGAGTGGGTGCTCAGGAAGTTCCAGATCACAGATTTGTTTTTGTCTTGTTCTCTGACTCAGTGCTTCACAAAAGGATTAGATTAACCCCTTTTGATTGTATTTATATCTTACTGCATCATGATAGAAATAAAGTGATTTCTTCTCCCCACGTAACCTTCCTGCCCTTCTACCTCTGCACTGGGGACCCACTGCATTTCTTTTCAAATAGGCTTCAGTTAGTTAAAGCAAAGCTTGTGGCAGGCAGAGAGAATTATTAGTTTTTTTTCTCTTTCTTTTCTTAATGCAGCTTTAATGCATGAATCTCCTTCTTCTCATTTGCAGAGACTTGTTTATTAACTTTGAATGGTTTCTGCTTAACTGGAAACTGCTGCAGTCCACTGGCTCTGAACATGGTCTCATCTGGACCAGAATTGTCCCAGTTCCAAACAAACAAACAACAACAACAACAACAAAGAAGACAATGATGACCACTGGAGGGGATCCATCCTTTTCCCATTCATAAAGTGTCCCAGACACCAGCATGAGCCAGACTTCTTCACATAGGCACTCTCCCTTAGCTTAATTTGCCACCCAGCATCCCCTTGGTGCCTGCTGGGGGAAGGAATGCTCCAGGTGGGATCTGTGTTCATGGGACTGGGCACCTGGTTTGTTGGGAGGTGCTGGGGGGGTGGGGGGGGGGAGTCTTGCACCCTTGTGCCTCAGTTGCCTCTGACAAAATGCAGAGTATATGGGAGCTGTAAGAAATGTTTTAAAATACAGCTGAGCTGCTGTGTTTAGCATTTTAAGGCAGCAAGGTCTGGCATTCAGAGCAACCCATTGGGAGTCTGTGAGCTGGCACAAACCTTCGTATAGTTACTCAACATTTGTCCTTCTTTCCTTTGTCTGCAGCAGGAAATTATGTTTGTAGAGTTATATAAAGCTATTTTTGAATCCCTTGGGTAGGATTCAGTTCAAGATTAAAACACATATATGCAGGTGTCTACATATGAATTTTATGTCTCAAATGTCAGTGGAGACCATGAGGATCTAGAGTGGACTGGCTTTATATGGGCACCTCACCATCTTCAATACACCTTAATTTTCTGTAAAAGGCATTTGGTTAGACAGTCTACCTGTAGACATCTAAATTCAGAAGAATTAATCTCAATAAAAATCCATTTTTAGTGTTCTTTTACTGAATTATCTCAAAAGTATAACCTTTATTAATAATGCATATGCTTGTTGGGATGAAGGGTTGTTGGCAATTACCATGGGAACTCCAGAAATTCAGACTCAAGATGAAAGAGTTAAAAAATCTAGCTGAGCTTCTTCATTTCAAAAGGCCTGCTGAGACCAAGATGATTTATCTTTTAATACCTATCTATTTATAAATGCATGTAAGGAACATGCCACCCGATTGGAGTTATATTTGCAAGTATACTGACTATTCTATTGTACAGTGTAAATTCTAACATTTTGTAGTTCTCAAGCTACCTTGCAGAGCAAGTTAGAAATAAATCCTTCATTGGCCAACTGAAAAGAGTAGAGAAAGGAACGAGGTGGAAG
Source organism: Lagopus muta (assembly GCF_023343835.1). Taxonomy (NCBI): domain Eukaryota; kingdom Metazoa; phylum Chordata; class Aves; order Galliformes; family Phasianidae; genus Lagopus; species Lagopus muta. Next base: position 34,507,267 of record NC_064435.1, read on the forward strand.
GACTCAGACCTAAAGACAATGCTGAAAATGGTAAAAGAAGCCAAGGAGATAAAATTAAAGTTGATTCATATTCACTGATCAGATAAACAAAACTTAATAGTTTGGAGGTAACTGGAGTAAACAGTTGTCTGCGCTTTTCTAGCTGACCAACTTCATATTGCATTTGTGATTGTTAGGTGTATACATGCCATTCGTCTCTCTGACATCCAGAAAAGAACAACTTATCATAACCTGAGGGTACAATCACTAATTTCATATAAAAATCTGCAAAACAGGCTGGTAAAATGCTCAGTCAAAAATGTAGAAAGTTCTCTGAATGTCTTTCTGCTTTGACTTCTTTTGGCATTCCTTGTGGCTTCACTCATTCATCCAATTTTGGGCTCCCTGGTAAAAAAAGATTACAGTAAGATCACAAGTAAGGGGAAAGATCAGCAGAGGGCCACCAAAATGTTCTCTGAAGACAGGGGGAGTGGGTTCATTCAGCTTTGAGAGGAGTCAGCTTGAAGGGCACCCAGCAGTCTCATGCCAGTGCCACTGAGGAAGTTATCAGGAGGATGGAGCCAGACTGCTACAGAATGCATGCTGAAAGGATAAGAGAAAATGGACAGAGATATAAGGAGGGTTGTATCCAAGTGGAAACAGGGAAATCTGTTTCACCATGAAGAACATGAAGCAGTGGAAAAGGATACACATAGAAGTGTCATCTCTTTGCTTGGAGATTTTCAAGATCTGTCTAAATGAAGATATGATATAAGATATGATATAAATATCTGACCTCATAGCTGAGTCTGCTGTAAGTAGGATGATCTAGCTAATGTGAATTCCTCTGATCCATTGCTGGATGGAAGAGAATCCCTATCATGCTCTGATCTCCCTAAAACATCTATTTTAAGAGTTACGTACTTTAAATGAGCAGCAGAGCTTTTGGGGAGCCCTTAGAAGTTTTGTTGAATATGATGTGGCGAAGTTCAGGCAAACAGGCATCATTCAGAGAGCTCCTAACTTACAGAAAAATGATACTGGAAATGCATAAAGAGAGTGCTCCAGATAGAGGTGAAGCTGAACCTTACACAAGGGAACTTGGCAGAGGGTGATGGGACTGGCAGAGTGCTGCCTATTCTGGTGAATGGAGATGATCTTGTGGCTCCATCAGGTGACGCAAGTAGATTCAGACTTCTGTCTTGTGGGGCACCTGGGTGCCACAAGCACCCTGGTATAGCATCTGGGCTTGCTCCTCAATGATCTACCTATGATAAAAGCCCTCAATAAAGAGGAGAGACATAAGAGTGCAGTGCCTCAAAATGTCTTTTCTGTTATTGAATTTCATGTGGAAAAAAATCCCATGTATAGAAAGATGAAATCAGTTCTTATCTTTCTTCTTCACTGTCCCTTTCAGTTTTTAGATGTGCCCATTCATGCAGACATCTGTCTTCTTCAAATAGTGTTTGCTATCAGGCTTTTATGCTACAAATGAGATGGACATCGTTACGGGCATCACTTGCACATCAGAATAAAAAAAGGAATTTGGGACAAACTTTTGAAGTGAAGAAAAATGGGTAGTACTGCTTGGAGCACTTGTAGGGGTGAAACAGATTTCTGCTTTGCAGATGTTTCCGGGATCACACTCTTTCTGCTGTGGGAATGAGTAAGGGGCTGCCGGTGCTGCTGCAGTGCAGATCTCAGCCACTGTTGGATCTCGTGCTTCCCTGCTGCTCAGAGCACGAATGTTGCCGAGTGCTCCTGGACTTGACTGTGGGCAGGCACAGACATACACAGGGGTGGCAGAGTTGCCTTCTGGAGCCCTGAAAAAGTTCTCTTCCTTCCTCTCTCTTTCTTTTTCTTTTTTTTTTTTTTTTTTTTTTTTGGAGCACTTAGACCCAACTGCTAATGGAATTTCATGATTTTAAATAATTTACATTTCCATCTGGTTTGAAAAACACCAGGTGGAGATTGCAGATTAGGATGAGTCTAAGTGGAAGAAAATGTTTGTTTAAAATATTAAAGCTAAAAACAAACATTTATGTGAACCACATTTTCACTGTCCATTGTGCTTCTCTATCTTCTCTACCATTAGTTTAAATGTGCAAATAGTATTTTGCTTCAGATTGGCTGTACTGCCCATGCTGCTTATCATGGTGACAAGGGGGTAGGAGACCAGAGTGGGGTACAAGAGAGAAGAACACATAGAGAGGGCTGAAGGAATCTTCCACTCGTTGATTCCTTCATCCCGCTCCTTTGATCATTACATTTGTTCATTTTTGCTGTCCCACAGGCCTTGCTAACTTGCTTACTTGAAGATGGAATTAAACTAGAAGCTAGGTCTCAGAAGGGTGATTTTAAGGGAAAACATGCAGATTGCAAATGCTGATGGGAGTTTTGTTAGTGTAAAGACTGAAGACTTGTTGGTGCATGGTCCAAACCACCCACAAGGACAAGAACTTTCTTTCTCTCCCACTTGCCAGCTGGCAAGCTTTTATTTGAAATGGTGGGTACAGAGCTGTGGTTTGTAAAACTGCTTCTAATACTTGCTCCTTTTAACTTGGCTGCCCATTCCTTTCTAGGCTACCCATATGTAGCACACATTTTGCAGTACAGGACTGCATCCTTCAGTGCTAGCACAAAGTCACTCTTAGCTCTAATAGAGCTGTTCCCAAAGCTGCAGTCCCACTTTTTATTTATAGTTTGAAACATTCCATTTTATGAAACCACACCTGATAGTCACTCTACCCCCTGCTCTCCTCCCTGAGCTAAAGGTCTTACATTTCAGTTCTTTGGAAATGGGATGTTTTTCACTTTGAATAGAAACTGCAGAGAAATTCTGGCAGGTGCTTGTCTTAGTATGAAGTCACGCCTGCATTGTAGGGACAGAATGTTAGGATAAAGCTTGCCTTTGCTCTACAATAAGTACAGTATGACAGAAACACAATGAAAAACACCCGCAGCATGGAGTTAAGGTTGCATGAGGAAAGTTGTATTGAAATCCAATAAATTAAATGTAGACCAGTTTTTGTCTACATCGACTGGCTCAGGGATGCCAGCGGTTCAGAGGCAATTGTATCTTACAGACTGTGACCTGTGCTGCATTTACTTACCTTGACTAAAACAACAGAGCTTGCTGCTAATTGAAACTGCCCAAAGATTGCAATACTGCTTTTTTTCTATATGCAAATAGAACAAATTTTCACCTTTCTGAATTCTACTAAGACATGAAATCTTCACTGCTTTGATTATGTTTGAAAGAATTTGTGGCAAATCATTGCTTCTTTGTCTATGTATAGGGAACATGTGGGCTGCAAACACCTGAAGACACGACCAGGCAGCTGAGGAAGAAGGCAGACTTTGAAAGTTTCAATGGTCAACAGGGAATTCCGAGAGCAATTTGTGGTGGCTATAGGTTGAATTATGATATGAAGGACTAAATTACATATTTATTATATATGAAATACCAATTTTTTTGCCTTTTTTTTTTTTTTGGTAAAGTTTAGGCTCTAAAAGAACATGTCTGAAAGTCTCTAAAACAATAAAAATGTTTTTTATAAGCATGGATGAATATCAGAATTAATCAAAATTGTCTGAAGAATACTTTCATGGATTTACCAAAGGAGAGGATGCACAGAGCGAGCAGATTTTAATTTTGTTGAGTTTGTTACAGAACAAGCTGACAGGTACAAAGCAGTGGATATGATTTATTTAATTAAGACCTAAAGATTTACTGTTTGAATATTCATTCCATACAACCTAAAAGTCAGACACTGCTCATGAAAGATTCGGTAGAAATAGTTTTGTAGGTGAAAGATAGATGAGGTTGGTAAATACTTATTTTTCACATCATAAGCTAATTGGAAAGGACACGTTCTAGGAATTAGTGTGGAGTCACTCTCTATACCAGTGCCTTTGAAAAAGAGCTATCACTAAAATATGAAAGATCTACCGGTTGCAATAAAGTCAAATATTTTAGTTTTACCAAAAGGAGAATGAGATTATGGGGCAAAAGAGTTGAACGAGATTATGGGGCAAAAGAGTTGAAAGCGCTTTTTGCCACTTCTATATGCTATAGCACTGGAAGTATGACAACGGTTCATGTTTTCAAGGATTGGTAGATGCCAACTACAAATTAGAAAAAGACACTGATTTTTGTAAGATTAAAAAACCCTTAATACTTGAAAGGCAAGGGAAATCCCAACATACGTATATAAACTGTGGGGGCTTTTTTTTTGTGTGTGTGTGTCTCTAAATGCTATTTGGATGTCACATGTAATGGTCAATTCTAGACTTTCTTTTACTCATTTTATTCCCTGACCCAAGGCGTCTTGATTGCGAGGAGTTATGGAGGTTATCTTTAAAGATGTCATTCATTTTTCTTCTACATCCATTATTTTTATAAACAGCTTTTACCATACTTCATTAATAGTAATCCCCTGTGCAGTCTTTGCAATTGGAGGCATAGCTGAGAGCTCTTCATCTGTACACATGAAAGATCTTGCATTTTGTGTATTTGCATCTTAAGTTTCCCCAGTATTGGAATGTGCTGTAGGTGACTTTAAATGACTTTTTCTTGTTTCCATCCCATTTGGGAAAAAATGGTAATCTCACAAAGATGCTCTCAAAACAATATCATTAAAGGTAAGTAAACTAATAACACATAGATTTGAGTGTTTGCTGGTTTGTGTCAGCGTCTGGTAATACAATGAATAATTCATATCAAACTAGTAGAATGTAACATTTACATAAAATAATACTTTGCAAATTTATGGTAAGTACTAATTACTTGCCTTATTTGCCATGACTATGATATTAAATATTCATAAAAATGTGATTATTTCTTTGATTTGGCAGGCATTTAGATTTCTCTACAGCTTTTCACACTGCTAATTTTAATCCAGTAAATTATCTGGAAGAAAACAGTATGCAGCCTAAAAACTGTTCAAAATTCACTCCAACATTGAGCACATTATGGACGTAATGATCCATTACAACCAAACTTCAGGAAGGTCTTGCAAGAAAACTGAGAATTAAACAAAGAAATATGGAGACTATCATCATTATTTATCAGATATATTTATTAATAGTTTAGAATTGTGTATACATTAAGAAACTTTTAAATAATTAGATCTACTCTTCTACATTTTTGTGAAGTTTTCTTCAATTCATTCTGTGTTAAATCTGTTGCTCATCGTTATTTTTGGTGAATTTATATTTTAACCACTTAAGGATTCTGAATTGATTTTTTTTTTAATGCAACAGACATCTGCTTATTTTAACTGTCACTTGGAAAATAGTTCTTGTGAATATCACTTGGGGTTGTGTGCTATATGATGTTAATACCAGTTTGCACTTAAGCGTGTGTTTGAATGGGAGTGTGTGTATATATATATACATATTGATTCCAAAGGCTTTGAAGTTACTGATGTAATTCAATCTTCATATCTATCCGTGAATATTTTGTATCTGTTTCTGCCTCTCTAGCTGTGTAACGTGTTTGCATATAAATATATATGACATTTCAGATAATATGACTGAAGTATCTGAGAGTATGTACTGCGTATACATTGGATATGTACATTGCAATATAGAGAAAAAAAAAGAATCAGAAAGGCTGGTTCTTAGCCTCCCCTCTTCCCCCCACCTCACAGATTATTCTCCTGCATTGCCTGCATCCTTCTCTGTTGTTTCTAGTAGCAAAGGAGCAAACGGTCATCTCAAGTGAGGTAATGGAATCAAGTGCAATCATCAGAAGGTATTGAGAGCAAAGCAAAGTCCAGGAATTTGCATGTATAGAGACTTATATAATGCAATACAAAATAATAATGTAACATCAGAGATGTACAGTTGTTCCCTAATCTATGTAATATGTGAATGTCAGGAATCCCATTCTATTGGGAGAATTACCTTTGCAAATTGTTGTAGCCAGCAGAGTCTGTCCTTGCATCCTTTGTTTTCCTTTGCAGATTTTGCTGCTGAAGATGCACAGCCAGGCACACAGCTCTTAGATCCCTGCGTGTTGCAGCCACTTGGTGGCTTGGTGCCAGAGGTGGCCCTGAGATACCTCAGGGAGATACCTCAGGATGCCCCCATCCCTGGAGAAATGTTCCACTGAAACCTATCAGCAGCATGCTCTACATGAGACATTTTTTCACCATGATGGTGGTCAAATACTGGAATTGTCTTCCTAGAAGTGTTTGATGCCCCACACCAACCAGTGTTCCAGAGGCATTTGAACAATGCCTTAAATAGTGTGCTTTAAGTTTCAGTTAGCCCTGATGTGGTCAGGCAGTTGGACTGTGTGATATTTGCTGGTCCCTTTCAACTGAACTATTCAATTCCATTCTATTTGGAAAACATTGTTGCTCACAAACCATCAGTTAAATGTGCGTGGAGCTTTCAAAGATGCATAAACCTTTTGCAAGCTTTGATTAAAAGTTAAATTGATGACTGGTAACTTGCAAAAAACATCACTAACCATATGTAAATATACAGAGTTCCTGTATCATGCTTAAAATAAACATTTGGAAAAGATTTTGAAATACCAATCTGCTTCTTTGCTGTACAAATAAGGAATGTGAAATGAAATGTAACTTTGTTAAGTCTAAACACCAGAAAACAAGTTTTGCTTTTAGTCTTATGCAGCTCTGCCCTGCACAAGACTTGCAGGATTTCAGCAAGCTGCGCGGGGTTGTCGGGACAATATTTGGATTCCAGAATTGTGTCTGCAATCATGCCCTGCTATGCAATGCCATGAGCTTGAGATGGGTCACTGAAGCACTTCAGCAGCTACATCTCCTAGGGCATTTCCTCCAGGACACGAGTTAGGGCAAAACTGAGGTGCATAACTTTTGCCCCATCCCAATGCTGCATACCCATGGGAATACCCATTGCTCTGAGGTGCTGCTGTGCTTGGAGCCAGGGCTTGTTGACCTTCCAGGAGTAACCCTCAGCTCTTTTCCCGTGGTTACACGTTGACTCTTCTTCTGTAACAGGATTTTAAAGGATGGGGACACCCACTGTAATTTCTGCTTTGCAGTCCCCCTGGTTTTAGGGCACGTTATGTAAAGATGACTTAATGCTGTAGCTGGATCAATTGAATATCAAATCTGAACTTAAAAAATTAAAGCAAAAACTCACACTCTTCTGTCCTGCAGGAGACAGGGAATGTATACTATAAGAAATCACAGAATCACAGAATCACAGAATTGTAGGGGTTGGAAGGGACCTCCAGAGATCATCAAGTCCAACCCCCCTGCCAAAGCAGGTTCCCTACAGTAGGTCGCACAGGTAGGCATCCAGGCAGGTCTTGAACATCTCCAGAGAAGGAGACTCCACCACCTCCCTGGGCAGCCTGTTCCAGTGCTCCGTCACCCTCACTGTAAAGAGGTTCTTGCGCATGTTTGTGCGGAACTTCCTATGCTGCAGAATAAAATCTATGTTTATATTGTAAATCCTGCATGCTCTTATTCTGACGATTTGCTCTTTTCTAAATTGCACGTCTTGACCTTAAGTGAACACAAGAAACAGTAGCCCTCATTTCCCTATTTTGGAGAAAAAAACTTCAGAAATCTTGCTCATACATTTACAAATGCTAGCACTTTGTCACCTGTGAATACATCATGTAAGTGAACTCTTTCTGAAGCTGTACACTTAGGGAAATGTCTTTTGATAGGGAAAGGAAATCCTTTGTTTTTACATGTTTTGACACTGTGAAATGGAGACAAGTGAAACAGAGTCTTAAAATCCTCAGTGTAGCTTTAATGGAGCCTCTTCTGGTTCCTTTGCACTAGTCTCAGGGGTGAAAAGAGAGCTCAGTTAAAAATACGCATTTGCGTTATGTCAAGATGAGAAACTATTGATCTGTATTTGTATTCTTCATGAGAAATAAATTGATCCCTTCAAATGTGAAAAGAACCTCTCATCACAGTCCTGTGAGCTATGTTAAAGTGGCTGTGTGCTCAAAGTCAAAGGGAAGCCAGAGAAAAATGGTACAGAGGAGGTCAAAGCAGTTCACATGGCTCATCGGCAGCTGTTTGCACCATATGACAGATCTGAAGGCAACTTCAGAGCTGTCTGCACAATATGTGGAGCTTACCAGAGATATAGAAACTGCTGCTAGAATGTCATTTCCCATAAAAAAGTTGGTAAAGTTGGCACTGTGTTTTATGGGCTGCAGTGCCAGTGATAGCCTTAGCTCATGATCTTAATCTCAATGAAAAGAGACAAGGAAGAAGCAGAACTGCACTTTAAAGGAAGTTCTATGACTGCACAACTCTCAGCATCAGCTCTGTGATGCTCAGCACTAAGTCTGAAGTTAGCAGATTTTTGCTTTGTTTTTGTTGTATCAGAAGAGCAAGAACTGAAAAGAAACTATGCATGTTATTGTCCTTGTTTTCACTTATCCAAGGGCCACTTGGGTTTGGCTGGCTGGAGTCATGAGAGAAATAAATCTGACTGTAATTCAGAGTGAGCTGATAAGCATGAGGGAATGTGGGTGGAAAGACCGATCTATGCCCATCAGCCACAAAGTGGGACTGCTGCAGTGCAACCACACCAGTGAAATATTTTCAGTCAAAGCATGTACAAAATTGGTAACTATTTTTCTTGACTTCGCCACAGCAAGAAGAAAGGCTGACAGAGCAAACAAAATGCAGTAGAAAAACTCGGAGCTCTAAAGTTCTCAGTAATTCTGTGAATAAGCAAATAGGGGTTGTTTGAAACTGCTGATTCTCAACAAACACGAGCAGAATAGCCTAGTTTTGCCTAAAGATTATTCTGTATAGATATATTAAATACCATTGCCTACACTAAATCACTAATATCTGATCCTGGAAATGTATTCAACAGTGTTCAGTCACTTGAATAAAATAATCATTACAAGCAGAACTACCCAAGTTAATCACATTTCCTGATGACTCTGTGTTCTTAGTACCTAACATCCTGACCCGCATAAACTTCTTTGTCTGACTCTGAAGTTGATACTTTTATGCATGGTTTGTGTGGTAGATAGCTCATACAATTCTGAGATGAAATGCTCTGTATAAATAGTTAATTTATTTCAATGTGCATTGCCACTACATCTCAAGATGCATACCAGAGCCCATCTTCTGCTGTCCTGCTGGAAAGACAATCTGCCGCAAGTCTGGACTTTGAGGGATCAATTTGAGAAGTGTTGGAATTGCTATATGCAGAAATAGATGTGTTGCAAACTTCAATCACTGTAGGAAACCTGCTAGAAAATGTGGCTGCTCAGTTAATGAATCTGGAGAGTCAGATGGGCATACTGAAAGAAGATTGGAATGCACAGAAACTGAATTTCCACCTGAGGAGCTCAGCATATTATCCAAGGTTCACAAAACATTATTCAAATGTCTTACTTTTAACTTGTGCCCCTACCTCTTCTCTGGAGTTAACTTTGAAATCAAGGAAATAAAACACTGGCCCTCCCTTGACAATGTTTTGTTTTTGTTTTTTTAATTACGGATGGACGTTGTAAAGTTTCCAATCCCATAAATAATTCCTTTGAATCATTTATTCTTATTTAGAAAAGAAATAGCTTTGGAAAATAGTTTGCTCCTATGGCTAGATTGACCAGGCCTGCCCTTAGTTTGAAGACCCTCTGACTTCATCCAGGTGGATATGGGAGGAGATGGAGATGGGTCCAGCTGACACTGATAATTCTGCTCTGCACCATGAAGTCCTCTGCTGGTGAAAATCCTCTTTGGGTTTCATCAGCTACGAACCTTAGAACTGATTTTGTTCTCGCACTGCAGTCATGAGGTTCCATCAAAGAGAGGTATGAATTACATTTTCAGACACAGGAAAATATTAGTTTACTGTAATTTCTGGTATTTTTCAGTGAAATATACAAAATTGAGAGAGATTTCTGCAATACTGATGCCAGTTTAAAGGACAAAGGGCTGAGACAGTCTTTATCTGAGCGAATTTTCAAAATAAAAAAAAAAAAATCAATATTCTTTATGATGAAAAACAGGAAAAATGATGCAAGGGAGACTTCATTCATGTTAGCTTCCTTTAAGGGTAGTGAATGCAAACTTTAGCTGTATAAAATGAACACGCTTCTATCTATGCTTCTAGCAACTGAACACAGTGTGAATGAATCCTGACTGTAACTATTCATAAATTAATGTAACTATTGCCTGAATTATTTAGATGACAGACAAAAATATATGAAGAGCCCTTATTGTTTAATGTAAAAACTTGTTGAAAAATGTAAAAGGAAGTAGCAATTTACAGGTATAAAGGAAATTTTTTTTGGACAATATTTGGTATCTTTGCTGGTACAGAGCTGCACTGATAAATGCTGCACAGTAATTGCAATCAATATTCTTTTCCAGTTTCTGCTAGAAGTTCTAGTATATATTTTTTCCTTTTTTTTTTTTTTGGTGGATGTCCTAAGTTATATAGGAAAAATATTTATAATGTAAGCTCTTTGAATGACTGCAGGACTCTGCTGATAAAGATGTAGAGTGCATATTCTGCTGCAGAGGTCTTTATACTGTGGAATTGATGGCTGATTACAAAGCAGCCTGTAGATCTAATTACAATTGGCAACCAGGAGATGAGGAAAGACTGCAGACAATTTTCCTCTATTTTTATACACAGTCCTTGTGGCATTCACATTGCTTTCAATAAGCGTGCTTCTGGCAAAAACTGTCAATGATGGTAATCGTCTGGATGACTGGCTTCGGAGAGGCTCCAAGCCTGACCTTTGCTATTGTAATCATCACCATCATCAGCATGAGGTTGCTGCCACCCCAAAGCTAGAACAAGTGCTTTAACTAGGCAGTAATTGCAGATTGTTAATGATGATGCTATTGATGATGCATTTTTGTCTGTGTTAACTGAAAATACATTATGCTGGACTTATCTCTGCAGTGGTGAATGACTAACACTTATAGGAAAAGAAGATGCGTGGCTGAAGAAAAATAAACATCCTGTGTGATTCTTTTCTATACTTACCCCTCCTGGTACATAATGTATAACACTGCAATGTTTGAAAAGGGGTGGCATAACATTCCAAGTCTGATTAAAAATTAGGAGCCCATAGATAAATGGAGCAATTTAAGAATCGTGGAAGCCTTTGGTATTGGCAATATTAGCCACATTATTTGTAACAATAATTGCAGCACAAGTATAAAAGCAGATCATGAATGCTGAATAGGGTCAAAATACCAGTTTAGATACTTGGAGAAGGTGTGTTTTATGAAGGAGAGGGAATACAACTGGAAAAAGAGCACAGAACAAGGATCTATACGAATCTCTAGAAATCTGAGGATATGAAATTGTCTACTGAAGCTGTGATAATCACATTTTGCAGGAAAGATCAAGATTTACATGGATTTTAACCTCTGGACAGATATAACTAATATATAAACTCTAAAACTAATCTAAGACTCCTGGAAGTTTTTTCTTGGTTCTTTTGTTGTTTGAAAACATAGAAGAAAATAATCAGTGCTATTCAGCTCTTTGTGGAGGAGTTCTCATCACTGTTGCATCTGAGATGTGAACAAACAAGTTTAGAGAAGCAAGAACTTCACGTGGAAAAAGCAGTTTCAAGCCTTGAGTGAATGAGAACTCTTTTCAGTGATAATATGCTGAGTGGCTGGAAGACTCACTGGACAGGTGGGAGTCTAAGTATGGGTCTCTGCTATTTTGGGGACCCTGCCTACTTTCCTCTGGATTTTATTCACCTCAGTATTTTTTCCCTCTGCTACAAGTGCAGAAGAGGTTATTGAGCTTCATACCCAGAAAGAAAGAAAGAAGTCCAGGTCAGTGTCTTCGACTCTCCGCTTCTAGCTTTTGATTTAACTGCCTGATCTTCAGATTCAGAGAATCGTGGTTGTATGTGTATTAGCACTTAGCCAAATACATGCATGTTTTTTGATTGCACTGTAACATGGGTGTAAACAACAAGCACAGTGTCAAATGTATAGACTTGTCTATGACAAAGTATGTGGTAAGAGCTTTTGCACATTCCATTAAAGCAGTATCTCTTAAAAATTAAATCTGACTAAATCAATGGGTTTCTATAAAAAGTTTCACTGGAAACCAATAGAAAGCAATCACTGAATGAATCTCTGCTCTATGGCGGTACACTTTAAACTTCAGTGTTGTTAATCTGTTTTCTAAAGACCAATCCCGCTGAGGAGACTTTGTTCAACTGTTAAGTTTCTAGAAGTGTATGATATTCTTCAGAACCTTGCCATTACATCATAGCTCTCAGTAATGGCAAGATGAAGCAGGCGGAGTCCATGAAGTTTAGAGACGTCTGTGGATGTGGCCAATGGGACACACACACTTTCTCTGAAGTCTCTATCTAGAAATGGGCCAAAATGTGTTGAGTGGGCAACTGCATTTTATGGCACATTGTGCCTCTTTTTATTAAGAGAGTCTTTCAAGGCTAGTAAATTTACATTAAAATAACTGGGCCAAATCAGGTTTTCCTTTAACTCTGCTGTCTTGTTTAGTTTGCACTAGATTTGAATTTGGTCCAACTTCTTTAAAACTTGATCCTCCAAGACGTATTTCAGTTGTACTCAAATTGGTTCTGGTATCACCTGCAATTACAGCAGATATTTTGATCCCAGTACAAAGAGGAGGATGATTGTTCCTCCTCTGATATTTAAATACACTGTGGGTCTTTATAGGATAAACAATAAAGTTGTTTCCTACATTATGTTATCTTATGAAGTGAAATTTAAGGTGTGTGGAAACATGTATTTCAATAGCCAGTTTCCTGGTCAAACCTCTGCAGGTATTCTACACAGCAGCTGGGGGAGTCACCTTCATCTAGAAGGTAAAAATAGGAGCAGTGAAGGCCATTACCACCATCTTTTTTATTCATGTTAAATGTCGTACACAACCTGTTTCTCTATAGAAACCACTTTGATCCCCTCTCTCTTTTCCCTCGGTTCAAACTCTACTCTCAGGAGCAGAGCTTACCTTTACCACTTAGACTGATGGAGCTTCTTCCTCCTCTCCATGTGATGATTTTATTACAACACTTAATCACTGAGGGTACCCAAACCTCTTCTTTTGCCAGTGGTTCCTAGAGCCATTTACAAATGTAAAATTGTTGCAAGGGAGGTGATATAACTCAAATCTGTGAATAACCTCAAAAACCTTTGTTTGCACTTTCCACATAACAGAGTCCAAAAATTGATAGTGGTTTACCATTCTTATTACAAGAAATGTAAATCATTGCAAAGTATCCCACTTACCTTTCATAATGTTGGTTGGTTTGTGTTTGTAAACGTAAACATTTACCTTGGTAAATGTTTACTTTTTGCTGAGGCCATTAATTAATTTCAAATAAGTCTCCATAAAATATTCAACACACATTCTATGTTAATGAAGCCTAAGAACTTACGAGTACAGGAGAAAAGCAAGTTTCTGCACTTACTTAGACCACTGATTAAATTAAGCCATGAAATTACTGCCTATTATGAAAAATGCATGCTTGTTTTACAGTTATCTCCTTTCCTCTCTTCCTCTGTGTTTGTGTACTGCATCTGTATGTTGTCTTGCCATAAACCTGGCTTGTAAGTCCACAGTGGAAGAATCTGTCTTTCTTAAAGACTGTGCACAGCCTCGACATAGCAGCAGCCCTTGTTGTTGATGGGCACCTCTTTGTATGAAGGTGATGGACCCTGCAACACACAAAACTCTCCAGCTTCCCTCATTCAAATACCGAACTGCATGTGCTATTGGAAGAAGCCTGCTCATACCTCCCCTGGCTCCTCTGATCCATCAGGTTTATCATGCCGGATCATGCTGTTGTTTTGCCGGCTGCAGTCCCAACAGGGCTAATATGTGGTTCTTCAGAAGGCAGCAAATACCTCCTACCGTGCCGTTAGGTGATTATGCAGGGCTGTGCATGGCAAATACCTCTTTTCTATGAGACATCAGTGTTATTCAGAGACACTGAAATAGTAATAAGGCTTTTCTGTTTAAAAACAATCCTGTTGCAAATGGGTATATATGAGAGCATAGCAGAGATGCAAAATACACAATCAGGTCCTTACGGCACTGTTGCCCAGGGGGCACTGGAAACAGAAGTGTGCTCCTCACATTTTGTTTTTGGTGAGGTTTATTCTTTGCAATGTTTTTGGACATTCAGCCAACACTTCCGTGCTCCCTACCTTCCTCTGGGTGTTTGGGACAGCAGCCTCACCACAAGCAGCTGTTCGCCGCGCCGCCGCCAAGGTCCTTCGCTGCACTTCAAGCGCTCGAATTCAGCGCTACCAATAATTTATGGACGTGTATCTTCACAAATGTCAAAAGTAAGCCCTAAAAATCTGAACCTGCCCTCCAAAGGTTTAAATATTTCAAAATAGCATTTAAGTGGTTTTCTGTTGTCCTAAATTTCTCAGGATTTTACAGAAGTGCTTGTTGGCCACAGGAAAAAAAAAACAAAACAAAAACAAACACATTTCCCACCGATAATGTAACCAAAACAGAAATGCTTAAATCCAAATATCAACAGTGGATTCTCAGCCACAAACATGTTATTCCAAGGGGTGATCACCATTTAAAAATGTGTTAAATTATTTCCCAACACAACCTGTGAATAGGTAGGTAGGAAGAGTTGATCATTCAAATGATTCAGTTCTGTCTTTGGATGGTGTATATTTACAGACTTGTATAGTAAGTGTTCTTGAATATGGCTACTTGTTTTTCTTCTTCATGGCAGTTTTCCATCATATTGTAAACTTGATGTAAGGTATGTGAAAGCCATGGTACAATGCTTTGATTGCCCACAATTTTCTTTGTAAAGTTTGGGAAATCTTGATTAGGTTTCATATTAAAAAAAAAACACCCTATTTTTAAGTACACTATTAACAGCTGTATTTATAACACACTTCAGTGCCAGGGTCTGACAGCTCGTGTTGATGTCACAGCGCTGTTGCACTGAGATTAGAAGCATCTGCAGCCCCCGAGTGTCCCTCTGTAGCCTGGCACAACTGTAGTGCTGTCCTTCGTCAGTGGGGGGATCTGGTGCCATGGTCCCACTGTGCCATGGTCCCTTGGTGCTGCTCAATACTCTGGGACACAGGGTTCACTGGCTGCGCAAACCCATAAAATATCTGCCTGATTTTCCTCACTGAACACGAGCTAGAGGTTAATAATGTTGGGGATGTTTGATTCCCTGCTGTTTTAAATAATTTCATGGGAAACCTAATGTGATAGGAGACTAGTTAGAAAGGTTATTACCCTCATCAAACTATAGCAGTTCTTCCGTATTATTTTCTACCTAATTCTCAGCCTCCTCTCTCTTCATCCACTGCAGATGATTCTTCCAAAAGACAACTCATGTCTGGGTGGAGAAAAGCTCAGTCTCTGGCTAGTGTCATGCCAATGCTTGTAGTGATGTCTGTCCTGATCTGCTGGAGGAATGACACATACAGACAGCACCTCCCGCAGGGGCTCAAGGGCTCTGGTGGGCCTGGCTGGGAAGCCCTGTCCCAGCCCCAGACCCAGGCTGTCAGAGGATGGGAGGGTGAGTCACCACATCTCCCAAAGAAGCAGTCTGCCTGCTGCAGAGAATATCCTGTGTTGGGAAGTATCCACAGGATCACTGAGTGCAGCTCCTGGCTCCACACAGCGCCAACCGGAATTCATGAGAGCGCTGTCCAAACACTCCTTGAACTCCAGCAGCTCGGGGCCATGCAGCTTAGCCCAGGGCAGTGGGTCCTGTGCAACCTGTTCCATGCCCACCAACCTCTGGTGCAGACCCTGTTCCGAACCCCCAGCTGTCCCTTCCCTGATACAGCTCCATGCTATTCCCTCAGGCCCTGTTGCTGTCACAGAGAGCAGAGCTCAGCGCTGCCCTCCGCTCCCTGTGAGGAGCTGCAGTCGCCATGCCACGTCTTGCTCTTTCTCTTTGCTTTCAGTGTCACCTACTTTCTTCAGTCTAATCTGACTAAGATTCAGCACCCTTGTTGATATATATTTTTAATCTTTCCCTCCTTTCATGAAATGTCTGTCTAAGCTGATTTCTGTATGGTATTTTTTTATCCTTAAGCTTCCCCCCTGCCTTTTCTCTCCTTTGGGCTGCTTTCACTGATGTCCTATCCTTTCTCCATTTTGTTTTTAAAGAGGATGGAGTTTTGCAGCCTGCTCAGCTTTTCAATACAGACCTCAGAAATGTCTCATTGATAATGGGAGCCTGACTTTAAAACAGTATTTATAGGAGGCTGCATTGCCTTGGCATGGTCATCTGGCCAAGGGGAAAACTGTTTTATTCTGTAAAACACAGACTGCAGCCCAGATGTCATTACTGAAGAAATTTTTCATCTTGATGTACATCTATATGTTGCTCTTCAAATTTGTATAATCTCCTTCAAGTAATTTATATGAGAAAAGAAAGATCCTTAGTTTCCTTTCCTTAGTTTCAAGACTTTTCTTGAGAGATGGATGTGTTTTAGAAATTGAAATTTTAAATTTTTTTGTACTTTTCTGTGTTGTTTTTTTTTTCAGTCACAGCAGAATTTTTAAAAGTTTTATATCTCACTTTGTTTTCCTTTTTTTTTGACAGCAAAGGTAATGTGAAAAATGCTAAAGCAGAAAAATAATTTGATAATATTTCAAAAAAACCAAAGGTAATATTGTGACAATTTTTAAAATGAAACATATTATTTTCGGAAGCAGCAGAGGGAAAATTACGATGAAGTCTTGTAAAATTTGCCCTTTTCACTCTAATAACTGTGTTTTATCGTTCCAAGTTACCAATAATGCTCGAGACAATACAGTGATTTGGTCTAAAAGAAAACAATTGTCTGAATTCGCGAAGCTGGATCCAAAGCCTGACCTCTTTGCTTTGTAGACTGGCCACACAGTGCACTTGGAATAAGCCCCTAAGTGCAATCATTTGTGTGATGAGATGTTGCCTTCATTGTCCCAAGCAAAGATTGAAATGGACAATCACAATGGTTTAGTAGTATCCCACAAACTAGATCTGAAGGGATGTATGTTTCTCAGCAATAAGATCCAGTTCCCTTTGGGCACTGTGTAAAAATTCAGTTCTAAAATACCTGTGATATTATGTATTTTTCAATTTGTCATAGTTTTTTTCTAAGTTAAAGTCGATCAATCAAATTTCAGTTTTCTTATTCAGACCAGCTCAAGAAACGGATATTGGGTACAACTTATAGGATTCCAATAAAATCCAAATGCTTTTGGAAGACTTTTGGCTTTCACATCTGACTGTCCCTTCCTGCTGCCCACTTACAAAGCTGACCATGCTGCAGCTGAAGCACAACCCCAAAATCTGGTTACAATTCAATGGCCTGAAGTTATCATGAGTGTGTAGTTGGAGGGGGACAGGTAGAAAAGGCGCCAATACAAACAACTGTTCCCTAGCGACACAGGGGGTAGGAAAGTGGCAGAAACGCCCCCAGAACTTTCTGCCTTAGAGCTTTAATTTGCTGCACATAAGATGCATTCATCATATCAGCTCCCGCCGTCAGGTTTGAATTCACACAGGTAAAATATGTGGAGATTCAAGGTTTTGCTTGTTCTCAAGCACATTGCTACCTATGAACCATATTTTTAAAATGCATTCTGAGATTTGAGCTAATAATGTGAATGACATTCAGTGAGATTGCCAAATGCTGGTAATTTACTTTCATTTTCACATTAATGTGGACCCACCTGTGATGAATTGGAAACTAAATAAGCACATCAGTTTTAATTAGGTATTTCAGAGACTGGATCTAGTTAAACAGCAGCATTCATTCTTATTTATTAAAGAGCCACAGAGACGACTGTATTCTTTGCAGAGTTCCCCCTCCTTCCCTCTCACCTCCTCCCCTCTTACTGGAATATTTCAGAGGAGATGAGCTTAACCAGGAGACTTCTATGGGGTTAATAGCACAGTCATTGCACCATTGCCTGACCTAGATAATTTTCCAAATCGTACAGGAATTAAGACTCTAAATATTGTTTTATTCTGCAATGGAAACCAAACAAAAACTAGAGCAATTGGAATAAACTCATTGTTTTGCCTTTGCCAATTAGAAGTGACTTTCTATGGACAATTGTCAGCTCATCCCACTGCACTGGAGGGATCCATCTCCAGTGAACAGAGGCTGCTGGAAGCACTTCCACCTCTGGAGGGAAGTGACTGAAAGGAGGATGGGAATGCTTAGTGCTGTGTTGGAGGGGTGAGGCGAGCTGCCTGGCAAACGCTTTTTTCCTCCTGGGACAAGCAGTGACAGGGAAATGTGCCTCTTGCCATCCTGTATGGACTCAGTTTTCCCCCTGGTGAGTCAGTAGTGAGGCTGAAAGGCAATTTTGTACTGCTGAATGCTTGGTGTTTGTGTTGGGGCTACCAGCAAGCAGTTGCTGTTGTTTTCTGTTTCAGTAGACAGTCATTCGCTGCAACAACAACAACACTGCGAGGGATTTGTGTTTATTTGCTGTTTGAGTGTGTGCAGAGATTTTCTCTGCCCTGATTCCACTTCTCCTCCCAGTGTTTTGCAGTCCCACTCTCCAAGTCAGTTTTCAATAGAAACTGAGGTTTGAGTTGCTGCTGTACTGCAGCCTTGCAAGAAGGAAACGGCATGAGGATAATCTTAAGCTTTAAAAAAAATATCTGCAGCATCTTTATAGATTGAATATCAGCTTTAAGACAAGTCTATGCAGTTACACATGTGAATAATGTATTTATAATATATATGATATATGATACATAATAATATATAATAAATATATAATATATATAATATGTGATATGTTATATACGATAATATATAGCCATAAATATTTATAGAGCTATTAATTTCTGGTTAACAGCCATAGCAGAAGGAGGTGTAACATCACAGGAGTGAATTTTGAACTGTAGCCTTTGGCACACCTCTCCCTCTCATCCTCGTTTTTCCTCTGCGTGGTGAGAAACATGGAACTGCTGTCAGGGGAGCAATTGGTGTTGGTAAAGCCGATGTTTTGACTTAAAACCAGCTTTGTGTTTTTACTACCTCCTCCTCTGTTTTCATCATTGGTATTTCAGAAGGAAGGACAAACACGTCATAAACAGAGAGGATGTAGTGCTAGTGACAAACAGTCCTATGTAGAGCCAGATAGAACGTGTGTGAACACTTTGGAAATATTTGCCCAAGTCCTGGCTTGTTGCACTGATATTTCAGCCTACCATCCAAGAAATGTTTTTTGTGCATTTTACAAGTAAATGAGTTGCTTGGAGGCAGCGCAGGAAATAGCAGGGAGAGCCTGAAGGTGAATTCATATCTAATTTGGATTTCAAGTAGTTTGTTTTAAAAATGTGTGTGCTTTTAAGCAAAAGTAGTTAGCATATAAGTTCAAGACAAACAGTCCAGAGCTGCCCCTGCTCTGTGCATAGCATATGGCGTTATCTCAGCATGTATCTGTGCCAGAGTGGTCTGGGAGGGAGTACTGGGAGAAGATGCTCACAGGCTTTCCTTCCCCGAATCTGCTGTGAAGAGGGGGAAACAGTCCTCTGAATAGACATAACCTACTGAAAATAAAGTTGTGCTGACAGCTTCACATAGCTAAATGCGTTGCTTTAAGCATATTCCAGGGCATTTAAAGACAATCATATTTTGATGAAAATGTTTCGTGTAGTAGCTTTAAAGAAACAGATGAGATGCACTAAATGAACACAGATATAACATGTTAAATAAATTTCAATCAATATCAGGTCACACCTGGTTTGGGACAGCCTCCCGGCTCCTAAATCAAGCAGAGCTTCATGAGAGAGACGAGCTGGAGTTGAACTGTGAAGGCTGAAGACAATGGAGGAGAATGTGAGTTCCCCTCCAGTGTGTTGAGTATTGTGTTCAGTTCTGGGCCTCTTGCTACAAGAAAGTAGGTCCTGGAGTATGTCCAGAGAAGGGACAATGAAGCTCGTAGGGGTTGTGGGGGACAAGTCTTGTGAGGAGCAGCTGAGGGAACTGGGATTATTTAGCTGGAAGGAGACTCAGGGGAGAACTCTCTCTCTACAACTGCCTGAAAGGAGATTGCGGTGAGGTGGGGGTCAGCCTCTTCTCACAAGAGAGGGTATGGTCTCAAGTTGCACTAGGGGAGCCTCAGGTTGGATATTGGAAAAACTTCTTAGAAGGAGTTGGAATTCATTGGAACAGGCCTCCCAAGGAAGTGGTAGAGTCACCATCCCCAGAAGTGTTCAAGAAACGTGTAGATGTGGCACTGAGGGACATGGGTTAGTGGGCATGGTGGGGATGGCTTGGGTTGGACTGGATGAGCTTAGAGGTCTTTTCCAACCTTAATGATTCTATAATTCTATGATTCTACTGCCTATTTTTTTTCTTTCTTTTTCATTTTGTTCTCTCCAGAACAGCAGCTCCTGATTTCTCAAACAAACTTCTCTGCTGCCAATTTTTTGCATTTTTCAGGTATGCTGCTACAGTTTGGAAGCAGCTGTTTTGCAAGGAGCTTGCACTCCTCATCTCAAACTTTGCACCATCTAAATCTGGACTTAGTAACTTTCCATCAACTGACCTAAATTGCAGGTGGTGTCTGGCCTGCCCCTTTGCAGTTTTTAAAAAAGGCAGATTTACTGCTGAATGCCCTGCTTAAACAGATTTTCTGTAACATAAATAGATTATTAAGTATTTACTGATAGAACTCTCATAAAAATGGTTAACTGAGGGAAAATGAGGCAGACTTAATTTCTTAATCCTGCAGAAGAGTACCTTGGTTTCTAGATTATCTGAATCATTCATCACATCCTCTCTGAAATGTGACTTTTCTTACAACCTGTGTAGTGTACAGAAACAGTGCAAGGAGAAATAAAGGCAGCTCCCGCAGCAACAAGCAGAGTGGTCCAAGCTTGCTATGCATGCTGGTGGCTTGACTGCATAGCCATCCAACAGAAGGCAAAGAGAAATCCCAGCGTTCTCCCTTTTCCTGAACTTGAGGCATAGGGATGAGGAATAATACTCAGCTGCCAAAAAGGGGGAAAATATTTAAAGCCAAATCTGTAATGCCCCTTAAATCTTGTGTAAGCTACTACATGGAAATGCTGGAGAGCAAGGCATTAGCAAGTGCAGTGCTGTGAAAACACTAAGGAATCTATAGGTATTCTGTGATTCAGATGAAATGTTCAGAAAGGCAGACTTACAAGGATAGAGATTGTATGAAACGTGTGTGTGAGAAGAAGGGGTTAAATTTTCTAGGCAGACATTGACTCATCATATCATAACAAAACCTGCTAGAGCTGGTTAATGATGTGTCTGATACTTCAGCAAGTGACATAATGTTGAAATTTGGAATCAAAGCTGTCAGGAAATCGCTCCTTGCTCAAACACAAGATATTCATGATGAAAACCTGTTGTAATCTCCCTCTCCTGAGCCATTATATCGAAGGGACAAGAGGGAGTATTGCCTCGTGACATTTCTTTCTGATCCTTCTTGAAGTGCTGCAGCTTTTCAGAGAAGTTTCTAGGCATGGTTTTCTCTGCTGATTGCTAATATGATACGGCAGTCCTTCAAAGGAGCAGAACGCATAGGGCTTCAGCTTTGGGGCTTATTTATGCAATCAGCAACTAAGAATTTTTTTCCCCTGCTAAATAGCTCAACATACAAACACTGAGCTTAAGGACACAGTCCTTTCAGTGGTGTGTTCCCAGTTTGTCTCTCTCCAGGCCAGTTGCTATGCTTTGGGGTAATGTGGAGTGTTGTCTCCAGAAGGGCAAATTGCAAGTGCTCTATATGTATCAGTGTCTGCTGATCAACTCTGTCAATGATCTGCTGAAATAAGAGTGCTAAGGGGAGGAATTTGTACCTATACCAGAGAACAACAAATTAAGGTACTAAGTGTGCCAAGTAAGTGTGCCAAATTCCCACCTGTGATGTGAAAAGAGATAGGTCTCAGGGAGAGGAAGCCAGGAGATTGACTCCTAGCCTTCTTCAGATTAGCAAAGCTCATCAGCTTTCCTTAATTTTCTTTTGTTACAAGATCAATTTAATACTTACCAATTTAATACACAGAGGGTAAATGTGCAATCTTGAGATGGAAACCACTCTCTCTAGTTTGAGGGCTGAGTTAGTAGCTGTAGTACATTTATGTTGAGAAATTAAGGTGAATGGGTTTGTTTGTGTCTCTATTCCTCCACTGGGCACTGCCATAGTTAAATGGGGGATGTCTGTTGCACTCACTAATCATTTCCAGAGCTGTCACTCCTGGTTCTGGGGTGAGAGTGTAGTGTCCTGCAGGCACCGCAGCACTGTGGACTTGGGGCTCCTACTGCATATGTGAGCAATTGAGCTGTAATTACTATGATAATTAAGGATTGGTCTGACCACATTTGGACTTTGGGAATATTTTGACAGTGCTCAAGGTGAGATGACTGCTTAAGCCTGGATCACAAGTGTGATGTTCACATTCTGGTCCTTTGGATGTGATTACATTTAAGGGGCCTCTTCAGACCCTCTCATTCTGCAGTGTTTTCTGCTCGCATCCCATGGTATCTCCTTTTTGGGGCTGTTGCTTCTCATGTTCTTTCTGCACCGGTGTTTGGCTGCTCCCCCTAAGCCATTCACTATGGGATGCTATTGATAGAGACTTTGGTCTCTCTCTCCCACAAAAGCAAAGTGATCTGCTGGATCAACTTGCTGCACTGAATTGCCCTACAATCATAGGATGTTTACATATGACAGTTGGCTATGAGAACTTAAAAGAAAATGGAGCCAGAATAAGGTTACAAGGAGGAATTATCTTTCCAGAGGTAGCTTGCCTTTAGCAGAATTAAAGGATACTGCCAAACTGGCCAAATGATCCCTGGTGACAATTGATTTTCTTTCCTTGCAGCCTTGGG
Organism: Lagopus muta; assembly: GCF_023343835.1. Lineage (NCBI taxonomy): Eukaryota > Metazoa > Chordata > Aves > Galliformes > Phasianidae > Lagopus > Lagopus muta. The sequence continues at coordinate 34,530,087 of NC_064435.1, forward strand.
ACATAGTTGGACACCTCTCAGCCCTGCTGCAGCCATCCCATCTGCTGCTTGTAGGGAGCATCAGCTGCTGAGGGAGCAGCCACCTACTGGTTAGCAGCAGTGAGGCAGTCAGGTGTGGCTGGTAAACCCTGCAGCTGACCAAAGTCCAAGCTGCTGGTGGGTGGGTGAGCCACAGCCCCTGGTACCCAGTGATGCAGTCTCCAAGGAATGCTGTCCCCACATTGTGCCGTCTGAAGCTCCAGGGCCACCACTGTCATGTGGGTGGTCAGGAGGGACTTTTGGAGTGGGAATTATGCTGGTCAGTCAGCTTGCTCCTCAACTCAGGCTTAGAGTGTTGGTAACTGAGTGCATTCCTGGAAAAAGACTGTGGTGCACTTTAATTCAACAAATACCTCTCTCAGATTCTTAGAACAGCTTTGGGTATATAAAGCTCCTTCAGCAAGTTCATATCCTGCATAAATATTGTGCAGTTAGCTTCTCCCTCATGTACAGAAGTATGACAGTGTGATGCCATGTTGACAGTTAATGTAGCACAGAAGGAGTAAGCAGATTTCAAACAAGACCAGGAAGAGCACCCCGGTTTTGTTCAAGTTGGCGTCTGGGTATTTTATGATTCCTGTGCCTGTGCGTAAAAAGTCTCCTGTGAAAGAGATGTATGTTATTTTCTGGCTATCTTAAATGTCAAAATGAATTTTAGTTTGAAGTGTTTCATATCAAAAATAAATGCCTGTTCTCTCTGCAGAAGTATATCATATTTTAGTGCCCATTGCTCTCAGGTTTTCAATTAGAACTTTGAATCACATTCCTGATTAGTAACAAGCAATCAATCATAATTAATTAGTTAAAATGTTCAACCGTTAAAATCATTACCATTAATTAAAATAATTATCTCTATTTTGGCTGCACTTCATTGCCATTTCAGGGAAATGTGTTGCTTAACTCTACCTTTTACACTCAGTGTGGGATTGTGGTGACTGAAAAGCACATTGGGGGGGGACATGACTTTCAAAAAGCTGGCTTTTGTGGTGCAGCTTTAGTTAGCTTTAAATAAACATACATACATCAAATCTTAAATGTTTAGTAAAATTACTTCTGCTAAGCTTAAGAATATGTGATAGGTGAAGAGATACAGTGCCAGGAAGGTTCGTTCTGTTTTGGAGAATTTATTCTTTACAAATGTAGGCATCATAAGTCTTTAATAAATAAAACACATCATTTATGTTTTTGAGGTACCACATTGGATATCCTCATTCTCAGATGGAGACCACTTTTGTCAGGCTATGTAGGTTGCTCTGAAAGTAATGCCTCCTACATATTTCCATGGAAACTGCAACAGATACAAAGAGCAGTATTTGATAGAACAAATTCTCAGCTACAAACCACTATTTTTCATATAGTCACCACCATTAGTTGTGCATTTTCACCACCAGTGAGCAAGAGCCCAAATGCCATGCCTGTAAAAATCTGCACCAGTGGTCACTGCTGAAACACACCACTCACTGCCTCACCATGCTCACATGTGCTGTTTGTTTTCAATATTCAGCAAGTGTTGATGAATGTCAGTGGGTGCCATTTTTTCTGCACGGAGGGGTTCAATGATACACCCTTGCTTCATATGCACTTCCATGACAAACACCATTATGTCAGATTGCCCCTGTGCTGCCAGCTGTCACGTGGCAGCATCATGATATGGGTGAGAAAGTTCAACCTCTATTGCTGTACCATGAACATCTTTCTCTGGTGTTGTGGGCCAACATAATAAAGTAGGAAGCATTACTTTTGGATCTTGTATATGCTGAGAAAAATACTTTTCATCAAACATTGATGAATAAGATGGGGTTCTGCTTCTGCTGAAAGAATATATTTTATACAGGAAGGGAAGGGTAGGGACACACTTAAGAAAAGGAATTTAAGAACCTTAAGAAAAGGTTATTTTCCCCAATTTTCTTTGACTGTCTTTTAAATGTCTTTTAAATTAGTTGTCCATTTCAGATGTTACGAAAAATGGCTGAATAAAGAGCTATTTCATCAGAGCTGGGTATGAGCAGTACATTTATCACTGGGGGTATGGTAAATCTCTAAACTTCAGTACCTCCAAATACAAATACTCCAGTACTTCCACACCCAGCAGTGACTGCAGTGGGGGGAGACCTGGGGCAGCAGCTAGAGATAGATGGGGAGCTCACAGGTGAGCAGGGGAAGAACAGTATTTACAACTTCTTGTGGTTGTAAACTGACTACAAGGCTTTTTGTTACTGTAATGTGTGCTTAAATCCCAAGCAACCCAGGAGAGTTTTTATTCTCTTAGCTACTATTTAACCCTTTGAGCAAAAATATGAATCAACCTCCCTGCTTACACGTGGTCAGCCAGATTAGGCTGTCCAGGCCTGTGCCCAGTTGGGTTCTGAAGACCTCTGGGGATGAGGACTCTACAGCCTCACTAGCCTCTGATCCTTACAGCAAAGAAGTTTCTTATATTCAAGTAGAATTTGCTGTATTTTCATTTGTGTTCATTACCTCTCACCATGTCCCTGGATATCTTTCAGAAGTATCTGGCTATGTCTTCTTTATCCTCCTACTGGAATATCATTCCTCCTGTTATTCCTTCTCTGATTTCTCCATGCTTCACTGGGTTAAGAATTCCTGTACTTATAAAGATGGCCAGCACACACTTGGGTCACTTTGGTCTGAAATGCAGCCTTAATTTCCTAGAACTGTGATTCAGATAGCTGTTCATTGCAAGATCTCCCTGAGTCCACCTGGGACCTTCTGCTGTGTAGCTGTTCCTTAAATCGGTGTAATATCACTTTACAGGCTTGACACACTGCTACAAAGATGACAGGCACAAATGTGCCCTTTGAAGAATTTTTTTTATGTGGAAGGTGGGTGATGTCTACCTAAGGCACATGAATTGGAATGAGGACATTGAGTTCGGCTCTCTGTCACAGATATTTTGTATGACCTGAGATGTCTCAGTAGTACCTGACCAAAAGCCTGCTGGGAGTCTTTTCATTTGCTTTAATGGGCTTTGAATTAGGTGCTTAACTTTCTCAGACTGTCTGACCAATTTATACAAAGGAGATGGTGTTACTTGCCTATTTCATTGGACTGTCACAAAGTGAAATACACTACCACGAAGTATTTTGGAATCATTGAGTAGAGAGTGCTATTCAAGTGCAAAGTGTTATATAAACCTTTAAAAGCAGTAATAAGTGATAGCGTTTCCTTGAAAAACTATGATTTCTTTTCACCTTTGCATTTCCTGTCATTTCATGTTTCTCTAAGGAATATGGCATCATCTGAAGCATGCAGGGTCCAGTCTACGGTTGTCTGTCGGTAGCCTATTCCACAGGATGGTATGAAGGAAGAGACAGAATGCTTTTATTTAGTTGAACTTAAAGTTTTGTGAATTTAAGCTTTCAGGCACTAGGGTAGTAAGGGTCTCTCTCAGTTTGTTGTGGGCTCATAAATTCAGTCATGCGGCTGAATGTGACTTGATGTCAGACAGTGAGGAGGGCAAAGTTTCACCATTTGATGCTATTTTATAGGAGTGATCTAATAAACAAGAAGTTCTGATCACTTAGTTAAGCAGATACGCAACTTTTGCTTTCAGGGAATCTGACAAAAAATAACGACTGTTGACAAATATGATATAGAAAACAAGCAAACAAGCATTAATTAAATTGCATTGAAAATAATGCTGTAAATGCAGTGGATTTCACAGCTATACGTTTTTCTTTCCTTTTGCCTTGTATGTTTATAACAGATAACTTTAAAAAAAAAGTCATAATCAGCTTCTTGTGAAAATTTTCTTCCCTTTTTGTCTGAACTAGAAGGCAGTTATAAAATGGAACAGCATCTTTTTTTTTGATACATAACATCTGACTAAAACCAAGTGTACCTCCTTTAGGCACCAATCTGACATAATTTCTAATCACCAAACAAAAGCTATATAATATTCAGGTTGTCATGGTTTTATGATTTTTGGTTATCAGTATTCCACGCCATAACATCATGTAATGCACTGGGGATTTGACTTCTGATGCTCAAGTTCTGGGTGCCTGTCCGACGGAGAAGAACTACATTTCCCCAGGAGGCTTTGTGGTCAGCGAGGAGATATAACTCCTGGCAAGGTCACCTGATGCTTTCTTCTTCGCCTGCTCTTCTTCGCCTGTGCTTCTCTGTCTGCTCTTCGCTGTCTGCTTTTCTTCATCAGCTCAACTGGACTGCACTTCTCCCCTCAGCGTTGCAGTGAAGCTTATCCACCTTTCAGACACACTCTATCTCTCTCATTATATTTTGCTGATACTGTATTTAGTAAATTAGTTTGTTCCACCTCGGATCGTTGCCGCTGTTTTCAATTATTTTGGGGTCCCCTGTTTCCCTTTTTTGGAGGCAGGGATCTGCGGATTCCTCCGCCCCGCTGGTCATGGAACCGGGCCGAACCAGCCCGTAAACCGTTGACACAGCTATTTATACTTGTTAAAACATCAATTAAATCTGAAGCAAAGGTTTAAATTGTGCCAAGTTCAGCCAGTACTGGGTGATCTCCATTTGGTCTGACTTTCCTGATCCCAGGTTGCAAACTTCAGGCAGGAAAAAAGGGACGAAGAAGATAGTGGCATTCACTTATTTTGGAGCAGTCATCAGTTAAACTTTCAGTTCAGTGCAGGATGCAAACTTGCACCAGAGCCTAGAACACCCAGGCATTTTGTAAAACCAGATGTTTCTTGCTTTTTTTTAATTTCATAAAGATTTCACAACTTGAGCAGAAGTGGCAAAACTAAAAACCTCATCACTACTTACAGCTTTCAAATGAAAAACATAATTTATTTAGTTTTTAATGAAATATCTCTCAATATCTTTGTGGTTCTTAATATCCTTCTGAAGTTCATTATTTACTTCCCCTGCTGACCTTTATGCATTCAGTGTTTTGAATACTATCATTATAAATCATGGCGTTGCCAAAAAGCATTATTATTTTATAATCCTGCTTGAAGGACCTGATATGTTGGCAGTAATGAAGAAAGCTACTTGAAGAAAGCAAGAACTTGCTAATCAGATTGTTAATTGAGTATGTGAGCTTCACATAATACAAAGGCAAACTGTGAAGGTGACAATGATTGCCAGACTTCATCTGTTGAGTTGGAATTAACGATGAACAAAATCAAGATCCCTTTGTGGTTGATTCTTGTCCAGCTGCAGCCAACTATAAAAGACCCATCAAAGAAATCAACTCATTAGTTGGTAATTCTGTACAACTTCAAAAAGAAATTCTTAACCCCTCATCAGTCTTTCTCTGACAAGCCCTTAAAAGCTGTGTTAAAACAAAACAAAAAACATTAGTTGCTTCATCAACTCAAAGAAATGGCCTGCAGAAACGTGGTACAAACAGGCTTTTAAAAACAAATCTATCCATAGGTGGAACAGTCAAACGGCAAATATATTGTGACATGCACGGTCTCCCCCAGTCACCCATGTCACACAGTGTCAATAGCCTGTCTGTTTCACAGAAAAAAATACCCTCACTATTAAATAATTTTGATATTGTAACAAAAACTGACAAAAACCAGTGAATTCAGAAACAAGGCTGCCACTGCATCCTTACTGTGCTGTCATTTCATCTGTAACTCTCCCTATTAGGAGAAGTTGCTAAACCAAGGGTGAATTAAAGATTATGGCTGTACTAAATTGGAAAATAACGTGTTTCCAGGGCAAGGCTCTGTGGGACTTGAACAGTTGATTCAGTCATCTTGTTGTCAGTGTATGGGTATACAATGCAAGTAAGGAAAACACTCTTTCTAATATCGGTTCTCTGTGGAATGTGAGAAGATGTGAAATTTATCACTTGAAGAGCCCTATTTTCCTCTCTATCTGCTGGCTGCTAAGATGTACCTGTGCCTCTACATGCTGGAGTCTCCATGACTGCTATTGCAGAGGCAACACTGCTAGGAACTTCTGCTCACTCAAGTAAGAGTAATTGTTTGATAAAAATCTGCTCTGTGTGGCACTTTAAATCCTGTTTTTATACTGCTTTTAAATCCTGCTTTTCATGAACTTTGCACAAGTCCTCTGAAACATGGTTTCACTACTTGCAAGTTTGTATGGGATGAAGAAAGGCTGTTATGTCTTCCCATCCCGGGCATAAATCTGACTTTTAAAGTTCAGAAATGCTAAAATCTCTATTGCAGTGGTTAGAGCCTTCTTTGTAAGAGAATAATGTTATTCCTGTTCTGTGACTATTTACAGCTTATGTGAATATATTGGCTGAAAAGAGTGGACAACTGTGGGTAAGTTTGAAACTTTTGAAATAAAATATCTGGTTTGTCCTTGGAGATCAGCCTTAAGACTAAACGCCAGGGAACTCTGGAGCTTCACAAAGGTTTTCAGACCTATCTGTCTATCTCTCAGTGCTCCAACACCTTGTGGAGAGGTAGGCCAATGTTTTTGTCTCCATTTGGCCAATTCTGACTCTTGGTGAGCCAGGCCAGTGTGTTTATCTCCAGAATCCATGTTAGCATTCAGTTAGTTCTGACTCCTTTCCTTAGGAGGCCTGTGCCAAACCAGGGAAAAAGTGGTAATACTGAGAGACAACTGGAATGCAATTTGAATGGGAAGAAAATAGGTGGGTGGGCACACACTGGGGCAAGCAGAACATTTTGTGCCGCAATGTGTTCCTTGCTGCTGAATTCACAATCCATGAGCACATCCTATAATTAACATGTTGTCATTATCAAATCAAGACCAGGGAGGATTGGCAAAGTTGTTGTGACTCATGTGAGGGCTGTCCCAATCAAACCCTTCAGACTCCTACAATGCTGTGCAGCTGATGGAAGCCAAAGAAAAGACACCAGAAGTTGGCATTCTGGGTGTGAGCCTTTCTCTCCTGCAGCCCCGCAGTTTTGTCTGACTTCCATTCAAGCTGTGTTGGTATGTGCTGTCTCTTAGCAACTGTGAGCTGGCTGCTCCGAGAAGTCCGGTGGGGACATGCAGCGTGGCCACCTAGCCTGGGTGGTGGTGGCAGTGGCCAACATGGTGGAGTCCCTCCTTGTCTCAGATCATCATTGAGCTACCTCCCCACTGCCTTCATCCAGTGCTGTGGAAAGCCAGGATCAGAGCAGCTAAAAACTGGCATTAGTAAGTCTGTTTGAGGCCACCACCTCTATAGGAATGGAGATGTAAACTGTTCAAACGTGTTGGGAGATGTCCTCAGCACAGCTGTTCCATTCCTCTGTTAAAGGCTGTCCTCATGCTACTGCTTGTCAAGGTGGGCTCTGCTCTGTGGCAGTAAGCGCATAAGCATATTTTCCCCACTGTGAAATACACATGGGGCTCTTGGGAAACTACATGCCTTAGTTTATATTCTGCTTTTGTGAACATGACTTGGGATTCAAAATGAAAATAATCCCAATGTAAGTTTAATTGGATGTTGGAAATGACCCTCTGTTGTTCAGGGGAACAGGCTTTGTCATCAGAGCAGATAGCCCCTCTTAATGGTTGGAAAGGTGCAGATCAGAAAATGAAACAACATCATCATTGCTGAGCTGGCTGCTCCTGCCTAATGATGATTCTCACCTAAATCTTATGGTAGCTTGGTATGTTAGCTAACACAAATAACTTCTTCCTTTCTACCTCCTGAACAAGTGCGTTTGCAAATGTCATTTACAATAAGAAAAATATATTTTAAAAAGTATTTTGCTTTTTCTTTTGGTTACATGTTTGAGCTTTTGGTTTGGTTTTCATTTTCAGGATAAATTTGGTCCCTCCTGTATCAGCAGAATTTTCTGTTCTTACAAATACTGATGCTTTATGGGTTCTATTGTCACTATTATTATTATTTGCCTCTAATCTTTTCCCTGAAAATTTAATTTTTAATATATTAAATTTTATTTCATAGCTTCCTGTGAGAGGTTTGAAACCACATCTCAGAGCAGTGGATTTAAAAAGAAGGGTTAGGTCTTTGTTTTTCCTAGCCTTTATCTTCACCATGTTGCAACAAAAATGAATGCAGTCAGGTTTATGTAAATGTATTCTTTTAGTTTTACTTCCCAACCTTGAAGACTTTTTTATAACTGCTATGTTGAAGCAATTTAGATACATTCTGCAGAGCAGTATCTTATAGATTGAGTGGTTTTGCACATAGAGTACTAAATGTCATTTCAGTAGTGAAACAAATGATTAAAAAAATCCTTTTTTTTTTTTTTTTTCTAGAAAGTGCAGATCCTCAGGGAAATAAATGTCATTGCATTCTGCTGTGACTCACTGCTAACAAGATCTAGAAAGCCTGTAGTGCCTAGATAATGCCCCTAAGCATCTGTTTTGCTTGACCATGTTCTCCATCATTTCACATTCCTCAACAGGGAAAGATTAGCATTGAGATCCTTGCAATGATCTAGACTTGACTCCTTGGTCTAGTTTGCCATTAGTTATGAATATTATTGTACTTTCTTTCTGAAATCTCAAAGAATATTTTCTGGCATCAGTCAACAAGATCTCATTTGTGCTCCCATTAGAGCTCTTTACATTTTCATGAGGAATCTGAAAGGCTCCCAAAAGCTTTTACGCTTGTTTCTGCCCGTTGGTGGAAGCTAAATCGTTTAACTCACTGTTAATGATTTTGAAAATAGATTAGAGAATTTTTTATTATTTTCTCTGTCAAAGGTAGCAAGTGATTAATAGCATGCGCAATGGAAGGCAGTCAAGATAGGTGCGAGATGAACATATGAAACAGGGCTGAAGATCTGTTTATATCAGTGAGGGGAAAAATAAACTGCTAATTCATAAAGCCCTAAGTGAGTCACAAAGGTTTTCCTTTATGGGCAGGATAAAACTAACAGCTGCTCTACAGTATTCCATTTGCCTCAGTCAACAGGCTCATTCTAATAGTTTGTTGATTGTCTTACATTTTGTCAATATTGTGGTATGATTTCCATATTTGTTTATTATTACTCAGATTGACAACATTTTATTTTCTGAGCTATGATGAGGTACTGTTTAGGGTACTATGATAAGAATGATTTATTGTGGATTGCATGTTTTAGCAGATTATTTTGTAGTAGCTACTACCCTACTCTAGTCATTTAATGATTTTTGCTTTCTTTCCCCAATCATAATGATTTTTTTTAATCTGAAGTTGTTTAAACCATTGATCCTGTCACACCTGGGTGGCTTTTATTCATAAGGGATAAGCGAATTTATTTGTTTCTTCTTGATGATTAGATCCTTCCTGTGCCCTAGGGACCATACTTGAAGTATTCTGACATGGAAGCAGTGGACTGAGTCTCTAGGCTACCATTGCTGCTGTCCTAGTGCCCTGCGTGGTGTATTCTGGAAACGAACTGAGAGCTGATGTCAAAACATGGGTGATCACCATCTTGCCAGGATCTGTGCTGGAGACTTGGGGAAGAGAAGTGCCCATCCTTGCATCCTTGTCTCCGATGGACACAAGCTAGCAATACTTGTGTAGTTCTGATCTAATTCAGTTGTCTTCTGTGGTGTATGTCAGTTATCAGTACATCTACCTATGGGACTGCAAAGTGCTTAATGTGTTCTGGAAGATCACATATTAGGAACCTTGGGAAATGTAATTGAATATACCAGATAATTGTATAGTATGAACTGTGTGTGACAGGACAGGGGACAATAGTATTAAAATGAAAGAGAGTGAATGTAGATTGAATCTAAAGAAGAAATTCTTCATGGTGAGAGTAGTGGAACATAGAAAAAAATTGCTGAGAAAGCTTGTGGGCACTTCAACACTGGAAGTGCTCAAAGTTGAACTGAACAGGTATTTGGTCAACCTGATCTACTAAAAGATGTCCCTGACCACATCAGGGGGTTAGATGAGGCCAACCAGCCCACACCGTTCTGTGGTGCTTTGAACGTTGAATAGAGCGTGCAATGTGGCTTGCAGATAACCTCGCAATAGCTGAATTTGTGTTTTTATTGCTATCAGTGCAAATCCAAAACAGAGCACAGAGGTATAGTGATCTCAAACAAATAATTAATAAGATTCTGGATCTGAATGTTTCTGTATTATATATTCATCCCTAAATTGCTTCATTCCAACTTCTCCCTGTAGACATATGCTACTGGAAGCATATGAAAAAGTTCCAAACATAAATGGCATGTCCCTAATAAATAAATGATTATGCTGGGAACAACAAGAATAGTTTTCTGTTTTCTTTCAGTTACTGCTTTGCAAATGTTAGCAATTTTCTCAACTGTTCAGAATTCCCAAATTCATCTGTGATGATTTCCCTTAAACGCCCATAAATCCACTGTCTGAAATTCCTTATGTATTTTTAACTGTTCTGGAAGAAATATTCAATTCCTCTGAAGTGCATAAAGCATACTACTTTATCAAACCATTTCTAAACTTCAGCACAGAGTGCAGTAGCATTAATTATAGTCGTGTACCTTGCTCTGTCATTTCAAACTGCCTACTTTATTTATCTAGGAAGTTTCAGTATCTTCTATCACTATAATCATTAGAGAATTTATGTTACTCTTTTACCTTTTCATGCTTGCCAGGACAAAATATGTAATAATAGTCTGTAATTAAATCTTCTTCAACTTACTTTATCACTGTACATCTTCCTTATACATTTTCTTCTTCCCATCGTCCATCAGATGATGGAACTGACAGAAAGGAAAGATGCTGCTTGAACTGCAGAAATGCTTATATGCAAATTAGTCTGAAATTAATCTGAAGAAAACCTGTACACATTAAATTAATCTAATATTTAATGAAGCTCTCAAGTTTTAGGATATTAAGCCTAGTTTGGCTAAGATTTGAATAGAGCTATTGCTATTCAGGTTCTGCAGTGATAGAAAGTTTAATTATGAAATTAAAATGTTTATATCTTAAAGTAACATAGCAAAAGAAATTGTGTGCTGTAGTAAGGCAGGAGTTGGAACCGATGATCCTTGTGGGTCCCTCCAACTTGGGATCTTCTATGATTCTATGCTTAGTGATATAACGATTGCTGTATTACCAAAGTTTTCACCTTAGCTGTGGTGCATAATGTATCAAAAGCAGGCACTGATACCCTCTTCTTTTCTATTTTCTTTAAGCCAATTGGAAAACAATTTTCTTCATTCCAGTCTTGATCTTGTATTAACCTTGGGTAGTGACCAGAAATGCTGTTAAACTAGAGTAATTTTCTAAAGGAATGAACTATGTGACTGATAAGAGGAATATGTGATTAGAGACCAAGTACGGCCTCTTGCTTTGGATGACCACCTGTCTCCTGGTGAAGGGGAGCTGTGGCTGACTGTGCAAACAAAGAAGCAGCCCCAATGGATGTGGTTTGGGTGCATGATTTCCTTTTTCTTTTTCTTTTTCTTTTTCTTTTTCTTTTTCTTTTTCTTTTTCTTTTTCTTTTTCTTTTTCTTTTTCTTTTTCTTTTTCTTTTTCTTTTTCTTTTTCTTTTTCTCTTTTTCTTTTTCTTTTTCTTTTTCTTTTTCTTTTTCCTTTTCCTTTTCCTTTTCCTTTTCCTTTTCCTTTTCCTTTTTCCTTTTTCCTTTTCCTTTTCCTTTTCCTTTTCCTTTTCCTTTTCCTTTTCCTTTTCCTTTTCCTTTTCCTTTTCCTTTTCCTCTTTCCCTTTCCCTTTCCCTTTCCCTTTCCCTTTCCCTTTCTCTTTCTCTTTCTCTTTCTCTTTCTCTTTCTCTTTCTCTTTCTCTTTCTCTTTCTCTTTCTCTTTCTCTTTCTCTTTCTCTTTCTTTTTCTTTTTTTGTGTGTGTGTGCATGTAATATCAAATGAATTATATCAGATATGAGTTATTATAACAAAAATCACAAATCTGCCATTCAAATTTAATAATTCATACCAATTACTTATTTCCTCATTAATTGGAGAGACAATGTGTCTTTGTGGACACTTCCTACAATGAAATTATAGAGCTCTAGTATTCCTTGTCTTATTTGTAGAGTCAAACTTGTGTAAATATATCTCTACTTTGAATTAATGTCCCGTGCTATTCATTTGAACAGTATGGATGAATCACTGACAGTGACAGGTACAAAAATGGAATAAACTTCCCATTTGAGCGAGAGGAAACTGGACAGGAAAGCTGGAAACTCTACATGCAGAAAAGTAGCCTCAATGTCCAGAAGCATGTTATAGCTATGAGGAAGTAAGTTCACTTGAGTAGAGTGAGTGGTGGCATTAGAAAATGAGATAATCTATTTCCTTAATACACTGATGTCAAATCTGTCTCTAGCATTCATTCCACAGATGCTTTCCTGTTTAAAGATTTCATCAAACAAAATTAAATACATAGATATAAGTGACATAGGATGCTGGGCAACAGAAAGATCACTCTTGTGACTGTATCTGCTGATTCACTGGCCAGATACCTGCAGAACATTAGGTAAAGGCTTTTCTTCCCCGGTGATAGCTTGACATTCCTACTGCACAGATTTTTTACGGGTGATGCCGAAGAAGAATAATTGTCACACGCATCCTATTTTCCACTATTATAAATACTTTTAAAATCTCTATCTGCATACACAAAGATAATCCTTGAACATTACTACTGCTTATACATGCAAGATTTCAGGGGTGTGAAAAATAAGACATCGATTCTCTTTGGCACTGCAGAAAGATGAAGGAACAACATCATGTTGAACAGCCAGTGTGATGCCTGGTCCTGTCATATAATGTCTGTGGGCTTTGTTTACGCAGGTTTGTCTCTACAGAGCAGCATTTTAAGAAGGTTGTGAAAGAAGAGAAATCTTGGTCCATCTCCTCTGGCATAGCAGAGAAGCACAGGGGAAAAAAGATTGTTAAAAAGGTGAAAATGATAACAGTGAACCAAAGTATGATAAGGAAGATATAGTTTGCCCAGAGAGGTTGTGGATGCCCCGTCCCTGGAGGTGTTCAAGGCCAGGTTGGATGGGGCCCTGGGCAGCCTGGTCTAGCATTAAATGTGGAGGTTGGAGGCCCTGCCTGTGGCAGGGGGGTTGGAGCTTGAAGATCTTTGAGGTCCCTTTCAACCCAAGCCATTCTATGATTCTGTGATTCTATGATTCTATGATTCTGTGATTCCACAATTCTATGATTCTATGATAGTTAGCAAGATACTTAATGAAATTGTATTTGTTGTTTTGTTTCTTTAACAGTCTTCCGCTAGAAAGCATGAACATATTTTTCTTTTATTTTTTTCCAAATGGAGTGGGATTTGTTTGTGAAGGGTTAAGTTACATACATGTCTACTCTTTTAAGTTAGATACTTGTTTATGCTATGTACCTGTTTAAGTTACATACATACAAACATCTCCAGTTGCTGACAGACCCATCCCACCCATGTTTAGTGATCAGGTGCTGATTTTCCTCCTGAGTGTTGTGTATTCTGAATACTGGGGAATGATAAGTACAGCGCTGCAGATACAAGAGATGAGGAGCAGACCTGATTATGAACAATGCCGTCACAAATAAAAAAATAAAAATAAAAACTGAATTCCTAACTCAGATAAGAACAAAAATGGCAAAATATAAGGAAATATACAGAGTTTTAAGGCAGCCAGAATCTCCTAGTTGTCTTCTTGCAGAACAGCACTAGATGGAAGTGTTAGTTTGAGGACCATTGAACACTGTTCTTCTCCCCAATGAATCACAATTACAGTAACACCTGGATTAATAAATTTGTGCTGATTCACCTGGGAAATTCACCTTGTTTAATAGCCCTCAAATTTCTAAATAAAGTTGTTTATCTGTGACAGGATGAACTACTTTGTCCCAATCTGGGCTGCAGTGACTGAAGAAAGACTTCTTCAAGACCATTTGAAGGACTTTTCTAGTCAAACTATGAAGTGTAGCACTGTCCTTTTTCAGGCTGCTCATGCTTCTGTCATTCACCATTTTCAGTAACTGCAAGTAAGTTTGCTAGGTTTCCAAGCATAATTCTGACATAGCAAGATTGAGAACCTGAGCAGGTTTTCAGCTTGGAAAATACATGGCATGTAGAAACGTGAGAATTGCAGCAGCTAGAGCATCTCTGAGATTACCAAATATCTAATTTGTGTCTCATGCATGGCAGTGGCTGAGTCACACTGCTTAGGAATGTTTTGGTGATGCAAATGTGTTATTTCAATATTATTCCCTCTTTTGCCATTTTGTGCCTAATGGCTCACCCTTTCTAGAATCAAATATTCCCTGATACCAGAAAGGTTGATTTCAGTCTCACACCTAAAACTGGCTGCAGCTAAATTTACCTGATTTATGCCACTTTGCCAAGGCCTCACAGTTCTCCCTCATCACTTTTCAATATTCAGACAGGTGCTGTTATCTCTTGGATTTTTTCTGCCTGAACACAATCTTAAATCCTTAGGAGAAAGGTGCTTGGAGTTAGAATTCCACTGGTTCTACTAGTTTGCTGACCACAACCTAATCACTGTTGCAGATCAAGCAAGATAGCATCCCATAGGACACGTGAGAACCTGCACCTGCCATGTTCTGTGACAGAGCAGGGTGAGAGGTGGGCAGTGGCCTCGCTCTCCTGTCAGTCACCCACCTGCCGCATGGCACCCGCATCACTGCCCCAACACCACCTCTGATATCAAGGGACAGCAAAACTGTGAAAGGAGTAAAAATGTCTTCATCAGCTCAGGCAAGAATGCACAAAGGATGGTGCATAAAATACCTGCTGTAAAAGCTGGGGCTGACTGTTTCTGAGAATCTTCTAAACTGCAGCTGAGACAATCTAAATCTGAAATGTGATGAACTGCACAAGTAGCAGGATCCATTCCAAATAGTTAACCAGTACATGCAAGTTTCCTCTCAAAAGTTATAAATAAATTAAATACATTTTTACAATTACTACTGAAGTTCCAATTTCCCACATTTTCTATCCCTTTTAGACCAATGTGGTTCCGAATAGATTAAAATCTCTACAAGGTTCCTTTGTATTTGGGTATAAATAATACCCACCTAGCATTATTTATGCAGTAAATTCCGTGCTTATTCTGCACAAATAAGACACGTCAAGAACAAATAGGCTCTGCATCAGTGATAAATGGCACTCTACAGGACCTACGAACATGTATCATTGCGGTATGTTGATTATTCAGGTGACATAAGGTAGAGAGAGTGATTAACGCTGTACTGCTCAAATTCATCAGTGAATAAAAGCATTACATTACTACGTTTCAGGCTGAAACAAGCTACTAAATCAGAGTCTTGCAAGACAGCAAACATTCACTGTTCCCATGTACTAAATAAACCTTGCATCTTTAGTTTAGAGGAAATTGGACAGATGAAGAAACCATGGCCAATATTATCCCTGTAACTTCGAAAAGTGTTAGACTTTTAAAGAAGACTCCTGGAACTCAATGAGTACTATGGCTGATTGTTAGCCTGAAGGCAGTGAAGCTATGTATATCTTTGACAAAAGATTGTGAAAATGATACTTGCTGAGAAAATTCATTAACTGAATTAAAAAAAAAAAAATAAAATTAGAAAGTTGGTAGAGAAGAAGGGTAGAAAGGTGTAGAAAATCAATGCTTGTCATTTTTCAAGTACTTTTGTGGAAAGAGGCAATCAAATATTATGGAGCACTGGAAATAAGAAACCAGAAAAGTTGTAAATGAAGGGAATAGCCTACTCTATCACAGTGCATTTTCCACATCTATACTGGTGAAAAATCAACAGCAGCATAGCTGGCTGAGCTGGAATGATGGAGTCGCACTCCAAAGGCTACACCTGCAAATAGTTAAATGACAATTAACTCACTTGTTTCATCTGAAGTTTCAGCACCTTTCATTAATGCAAATATATGAATGAATATACATAAGATTTATTAATTTTTAACCAGTCTTATCAGCGGGTCTTGAATGCTTGGAGTTGCTAATTATGGAGGATACATGTTACAAAAATACATGTTACAAAGACATTTTTTCATACACTTATAAAAGCTTTTATGTGCATAACAGTGATGTGATCCATACAGATAAGACATCACTATTATCATTTATTAACCCAAATTCCGGTTACTTCAGCAGTCAATTTGAAAGTGTTGTCAGAGAATTGTTTTTTCTTGCAGTTGACTGTATAGCTTAGGACAGGAAAGAATCATGGATTTTTCTGATGGATTTAAAACCTGCTATCCTGTGAATAGTCCAATGCAAAAAAACAGTGTTGCAGAAAGGCAGGAAATCTACTTTCCAGGCTTAAAGGCTTGTGCTTAAGTGGCTCTGGGAGAGCTCGGGAGAGTGACTGTCACTTTCCTGACATTTTAAAGAAGTCATCTTAGACCATTCTGGAAATTTCTGAAATATATATGTTTTCCTCTCCCCAAGAAATGCGAGAATCTGACATATTTAACAGACATGCATGTATACACTGCTAATGAAAAACTTCAGAACTAATAAAAATCTTTCTGAACTAGCTTTTCTGTGGCATGTGTGACATCTACTGAATACAAGACAATGATGTTATGAAAGTTTCATTGGCACACATTTGGGCTGACCTACATATAATCATTGTGCCTTCCTCATAGACAAAGTAGCATCCTAAACAATTGGCAACAAATCCTTCAGTCCACATCAGCTTCCCAGTTGATAGAGAGCATGAACCATGGCAGAAAATTGGTGAGCATATCTCATCTGTTTTGCAGAAGGTGAAGAAGTAAGCTGCTTACCAAAATTTTTGTTGATTTATGGACTTTTTTTTTTTTAAACTCAGAACGATTAACTATTTAAAAAATACTCAGCTTATGATTCCCCTTTCTCAGTCCTATTTAAGCCAAAAGCTAGGAAAATAAAGGGCGTCTTTGCCTTAGACTAAGGAGAAATACAACAGCAGTCTTCAAGGTGTTACACTGAGATCCATGCTGCTGAAAAAATAAATCCTTCTAATGAGAAGAATGGATAAGAGTGGAATGACTGACATATGGGAAACAATGTGGGTCCATCTCTGAAGGCTCTTGAGATGGGACTAGCCACACATCTCTTGGGAGCAATTTTAGATACAGCTGACTTTACTTCTACACATTAAGTTGGGCATAGGCTAGAGATACCTGACCTTGGTTGTCTTCACGTGGACATGGCTGTCTCCATGTTTGTCCAGTGTGATTTGTGATCATCACTTCCAATGCTGAGCCAGTGCAGCAGGTCTTGCAACTTCAGATCCAACCCTGAGAAGGCTTATAGTGCTGAGGGGTCTACTAGCAGTACTTGAAATGTAAACATGGTTTATTAGGCACAGGGGAGGCCTGAACACAGGTTTCCCATATCCCACGTAATTAGTCTAATCACTGGAATAGACAAATAGCTGCCTTCTCTATGATAGTTACTCACACAAAACCACTCAATTAAGGACTCCATTATAACCAAGCAGATTGGACGCTAACTCGGGCAGATGAATTTCTTAAGCATTGGGTATTGTAGTTGTGATTTATGCTGAACAGAAATCCCACCTACAGCATAAGTAAGCCATCCTGATAAAGGTTATTTTCATGCAAAAGTTGAGAAAAGCACTGGCATCAATGACTTGAAAATTTCTCACAATCTTATTATTTTGAAAAAGCCTGTGCCCATTCCATACATCTAGTTTCACTCTTGATTGTCTCCTGCACATTTGCTTCTGCTACATTGCCAACTCTCCAGAAGGCAAGCTGGAAGGTTCTCCCCTTTGGTAAACACTGGTCATTTCCCAATCTTTGTGACGTAGATTCTAACTATATAATTGGGATAGAAAAAGCCCTGCTTCCCAAAATGATGGCTACTTGCTACAGGGTCATAGAGTTTCAAATGAAGTCTTTGCACTTAGCTTTCTTATATATTCAGTGAAAGAAACGTCCCTATGAAACAAGTTCTCAAAAAGAACATAAGATTTTGGGGCCATTACTAGACTTCCTGGTATTTTTTCAGGCTTGCAATTTGTTTAGCTATCTGTTGAAGACTGTTTGGCTTGATTTACAAGTACTGCTGCTCTTCTGGTTGCTTCTTTTTCTGCTCTCCCTGGTAGGTTACAGAAATACTCTTTAGCTGACCTCTGGAAAGATAATGGCATTGTAGGTTTCTTTTCCAAGGTCATAATATTGGACCCATCCAATGCTGGCATGACTCTGACTTAAAAAAAAAAAAAAAAAATGCAAAAAACACCAAAACTTGCTTCTGACACTTTTTCTTAACCGGACATTATCCAAATGTCATCACTCTCCTAGTTTAACACAAATTAAACCTGTCTGGTCCTGCCACTAGTAATCTGATTTGCATCATCCTGTAATTTTGTCCACCTATGACTGTTGAAAGAGACAGGATCTGGCTTTGGCTCTGTTCCCACTGAAAATTTCCATTCAGTTGAATAGTAGCTGGATGAGATCATTAGTTTCAAATCAAAGGAAGTACTTTAAAGAGTGAAATCTCTTCCTAAATACCTTGGAGATATTTGGGAAATAACTCTGCTGATTATTTTTGTGCTAGGATGGATGGAATTGAAGCTAGATTAAGAGCAGTCCAGTTAGCATTTAGAAAAGCCAAAAATTGCCATCCAAGCACCAAAAATGATACAGAGATGCAAAGATACAACTCTAACCCACTATTAATTAATATACAAATGAGTTATGACATAGGATGTTACCACTATAAATAGCCTGTTCAAAAAAAAAAGAAAAAAAAGAGCGTGAAAGCATAATGGTTGCAAACTGATGTTTGGGTGGTTCAGGCAGCCTCTCTCATCTGAAGAAGCATTGGTCAGGTAGCAGAGAGAATTTCCAAGGGGAGCTGGATGTGCAGCCAGAGTGGGGCTCCCTGCCCTCATGAGAGGTAAGCGAGATACTGAAGTAGTGCCTGTCTTTTAACTGCTGTCTGATGTGGGTAGGAGCAAATTACTTTCTCTTTCTGAGCCTAAAAAGTTTTCAAGGCACTTTTTTTCTTCTTTTTTTTTCTCTCTCCATGACAGACTGAAGAACTCATTGGTGCTGTAATGAAAGGCAGACTGCGTTCCCTGTCATGTCAAGAACGCTGCATCGGGAAAGTCGACATGATTTCATGGCTAATGATTCACTCGCTAATATCAGTGTGGGCTGCAGTGAGGATAACCAAGTTGAGCTGTCTTAGATCAAATGATTCAATTAGGCCAGCTGTCCCTATTTGTCATGGCTCAACTCGCTTTCAAATTACCTTTCCAAAGTGTGTACGTGCCTTAGCATAGAACTTAACAGCTCAACTGTTTTACAAAACGGGGATATTTAGGCATGATGATAAGGGGAAAGGAAGACATCCCATTTCATCTGCACCAAATGTTTTTCCATAGCAGTTACAGTATGTATTTGCTGGGCTAAACTTTAACCATCACAATCAAGTGTGAATCACTCAGCTCTTCTGACAGCAGTGCTCTTTTGGATTTCTAGACTATCTCTGGGGAGATTGATGAAAAAGAAAAGAACATTTACTGATGTGTATGTGTGCACAGGGGCAATTGGCACAAAAGGAGCAAAGAGTCCAAAAAACCCACACCGATAAAAAAGTGCACAGTCTCTCAAGTGGATCCTATGAAGTAGAGATGTAGTCAATAATGACCGTTAATCAATCACATGATGACAAGCACAGAGCTGTTCCATGGAGCACTGATTATCAGTTAACCCATTCACTTGCCGATACACTCTCTTCATGAGCAGCAACTGCTGTCCCTTGGTAGCAGCCCTCACTGCAGCAGCAAGTGAGCCCTTTGCAGGGACAAACCAAGGCTGGTGGCTGGCAACATCAGCCTGCAGAGCCAGCCTGAATAGGCGTAGAAATTCAATTACCCTTGGTCGTGGTCCCTGCAGTGCAGGATGGGGATGTCTTTCCTGCAGAGGATGCTGCAGGAATGAAGCAGTGACTGCGCTTGCAGAACTGTCACCCTCAGGCATCGATTCCCTCTTTAGCATTTCCAAGGGATAAATAGATGGAAGAACCACCTGGTTGTACCTGAAACAGATGAATGTTATTACAAACACACAATCACAGCTGTTAATGAAGTCTCACATGTTTCCTGTAGTTGGATTTAGCTGATAATTTGGGCTTTCTCACTTTAAATATTTTAATAAGATTCCAGTGGTGTCTGAAAAATTCTCTCCTGCTGTTTCTATAGCGTATTTTGCACTACATATTTTTTTTTTGCCTAAGCTCTTTCTGGCAATCCTACCAAGCTGGAAAATAACAGTAGTGTTCGCAGTAGTATTTACAGTAGAAAAATAAGACATTTTTCCCCTATTTTGCACTGAGTATCTTGTAATTTGTGATCATGCTATTGAGCAAAATACATTATTGTTTTGGAAAAATGCTGTACTAGGAAAGTATTTGTCATTATCCAAGAGGAACACTTAAAACTGGGGCAGGCTGAACTTTGGTTCTGAAAATTTGGTGAAGTCCCATCTTTTCCTCACCCACATCTGTAACTGAAAATGAAAATGCCAGTTTAGAAAGTGTGATTGAAATACTAAACATCAGAAAATTCTGAGCAGTTCTATTTAGAATTTGTTTATCTTCAGATGGGTAATGCTGATAAACAGGGCTCTATAGAGTCCTTTGAACTGATTGGTGGGAGACACCAGGCATGTAAAGAATATGCTAATTGGATGCTAATAAGCAGAGATACAATAAATCCTCATTTGGGTTGTTCAGCCCAGAACAGCTCTCCGTTATTATCTGTTATATATCTGTTTGTTCTCCAAATAAAAGATTCGGAGCCACAGTTAGCTTTACAGACTACTGAGGTTACCAACTTGGTACACTGAGTTAGGAGTCTGTGAAGTATCCAACACTGGTCCTTGGATACTTGTGCATTAAGAAATAACTGTCTAAAACCTTCTTATACAGAGTTGTGGTTTTATTTATTTATGTATTTATTGTTTGTTTGCTTCTTAGTTTTGTTTTATTTTCCCCCACAGCCAGAGTAAATTTGTCAGTTTTAAACCAGCTGACACAGCAGCATTAGGAGGGATGAGATGGAGCAGCACTCTCTCTGGCCTATCCTAGCAAATATATGCTGCAAACTTTTTACTCAAGTCCAATTAATTCCCTGGTGCATTCTTGCCATTTTTCTCTTCCTCAATTACATTGTTTCTTTTCAGTGGGAAGGAGGCTATCAGCACAGATTTTCCTCTAGATTTAAGATAGTTTTAGACTTTCTGAATCACAATGTAAGAGTAATTGACAATATTTTTCAATGGCCTTCTGGTCCTGTGAGAGTCTAATATACAATGGTGCTATATTAGATGTTGTACTCAGGGACATGGTTTAGTGGGGAAATACTGGTAGTAAGTGGATGGTTGGACTAAATGATCTTGGAGGTCTTTTCCAACCTTGGTGATTCTATGATTAATTGGATGCAAAATATTAACTCCCAAGAAGTAGAATGTAGCTTGCCTGCTGTCTAAATTAATAAACACAGGTAAACAGATTTACCAGCCTTACGTCTAATATTTATATTTGTTAATTATTTCAGTTAATCAAAAACACAATGCATTTTGCAGTATCTGGCACTGACTGCAAGGGACATAGTTAAGGTGGGAAGGCTATGGAGCTAAAGAAAAGAGGAAAGTTGCAGGTGGGTTTCAGTGGATTACCTCTAAAAGGAGAGCTGCAGAACAACCTGCCTGATCATAGTCAAAACATGTGAGGATTTTCACTCACTTCTGTCTGCTGGTTTTCTGTTTTCTTTTCCTGATATTCTGATTTTGGCAATGAAGTAAGATCTAAAAAAATATGACTCTTTCCTTCCTGAAATTTCAAAATTCAAAGCGACTGCAAAATAGATTTCTGTCCATATTAAAATTTCCCTTGGGCTTTGCCTTGAAAAATACACCTTAGTGCTTACATTTCAGCCTCCCTCCATTTTCTCTTCATTTGGCTATCATTCGGAGGGGGAGGGTGAAATTTCTAGACTACGGGATCTGTTCACTTGGAATAATGTTTGTTTGCATGAGTAAACCAGCTAAAGTGGCTATCACTGAAGTCATAACTGGGAGATGAAACCAGTTGGGAATATTCCCATGTGAAGTGAGTCAGGTTGCTGAATAAGACCCGTGCATAAATATTTCTGTGTCCCAAAGGTGTTGTTTTTCTTACATCATTATAGAAAAACTGTTCTTTTAGAATACAAGACAACAAAAGCCTGGGAATTTGAAGTTCAGTGGGACATAATGTCCTTTTGGCCTTCCCCTCTCGCCTTTCCCTCATTTGGCCTTCTTGCACTGTGACTAAAAAGGAAATGCTGTAGTGAATTTTTTAATTCTAAGCTTTTATCGGTTTGCTATTTTCATTCTATTTTTGCCAGATATATGTTACTTGTTTTGAAATCAAGGCATCATTCTTATACCTCATTTTATCCTGATGATAATAAAGAACTACAGGTGTTAACGGTACCCATTCACTGTGCAGTATGCATCTTATTTTCCTCTTCTACAACAAAGCAAAAGACAAGCTGGAGAGTGTAGAAAAAATGAAAATATGAAAACTGTAAAGACATTAAATGCATAAAGAGGACCAACTAATGTGTGTCAGCTCAGCCAGATGCCCTAGGCTAAATCTCTTGATGTGAGATGGTGATTCAGCTGTCAAGGTGCCTGAGTGGACTTGTGGTCATCATAATGATTGGCTATGGATTTTTTTATTTTTTTTATTTAGAAAGGCAATAAACAGAAAAGGTCAAAGTTATTCAAATGAACCAACAGCCCATTTTTGTGAAAATATAGCAGGGCTCGTTAACTCAATTCACATCTTCTGTGTCAGTTTTCTAACATACCATACATCTGGAAAAATGCACTGATTTGTAAAAGACATAATGTGCCTCTTTTCTCCAAAGGTTTTGTTTACAGTATGTAATAAAATATGATGCAGTTTTCCAAGGAGATGGGATCTGATAATTTGTTTAGATATAATGTGAAAGTATCAGTCTGTGAAATGAACAACATAAAAAAGTTAACAAATGCTTGAGATGTGTCAGCTAACAAAACAGCAAGTTTCAAAATGTGCGTTCAAGTGAAAATAAAAGGCTTCAGCAACATTTTTTTCCCCTTAAAATCAGTTTCTCCAGACAGTGCCTAATATTTTGATGTTGATTGCCATTAGTGAGGCTGTATTCTACTGTGACAGAGAACTTCCTACTCTAGGCAAAACTTACCTCCAGCCAGCTAAGAATCCAAGTGAGGAAGAAATAACTCAGAATTTCAGGTACGACAAGTTGTAAACTCTTCATAAGAGCATACACACCAAGTCAGACCAAAGGTTCGCATCTGGCTTGATTTGCTGTTGACACTGTTAGCTAATACCGAGTGTCTGGAGAAAGCATCTAGAACTGTCTTAATATGAAATAGTGGTTATGTCATGTTTAACTCTTGGTTTTAGTCTCTATAGGCTTTTCTTCATAGTTCTTTGTTGCACTTCCGATTAGCAGTCTTGAAGTTAGCCTTTAGTTGTGGAATCTACAGCACGCGTGCCAGAAGTTTGCGATTCAACACCCACTATTTCCTTTTAGCTTGTGCAGGTGCTCTCAATCATTAAAAGCAACTGTTTGTTGGAGTACGCTTTTGCAAACTGTCAGGAAACAAATGACATTTGTGAAAAGCAGGTTTTTCTTCTATCTTCACAAATTGGAGGCAAATGTGTTTAAGAAGTGGTCAGATCTAAAGATGTATAATTTATGCTTTATATGCTTAAAAACTTTACACTCACTCAGATTGCAATTGGCTTCCTTGCTATACCTTTGCTTCTATACCCAATTTACTTTGAGCCAAACAAATTAGCTTCTTTATTCTTTGTACTTAATTAGAACAAGTAGTTTAACCTGACAGCAAGCTTCTCTGCTTTGCAGTTATGCAAACCCATTTCAAAGTCCTCCAAGTGGTACCCTAACCAGAACTACTGTGTTTCTGATTGGAACCATCCGTGGCAGATTAGATTCACTCAGCTCAGTCTTAGGATCTTTGTGTAATTAGGGACTGGTTTCTCTGGGTTCTGTACACACTCATCCCTCCCCTTGTCAAACCAAAGTGAATCTAGTTTGTGTTCACAAGTGTTATGAGCAGAGCTTCCATATTTTGTCATCTGCATGTCTTGACAAGAGCTGAAAACTGGTGTGAGCAAATTAAATGAGCTTTGGTGGAAAGTTAGGAGAGCACATGAGATTTCTCCCAGACATAGGACTCTTTGCAGGCTCTTCAGGAAAGGACACAGAGATGGCTCTTGCATTGCTGTCTATCTGCCAAGAGTGGTGAGAATTTGCTATGAGTGTGGCTGTAATAACTAACAAATGAAGTATTTTTCAGTAAAGTTGAATTGTTAAATTAACATCAGAGCACATGGGTTACTTCAGTGTAAATACTTCAGCATAAGTGTCTTGGCTTACAGAACTGGAAAACACCTAATGAAAGCAGTAAGATAACTATCAATTTACAATGTAAGAAAGCTTTAATATAGGTAGACTGTTTCTATTTTTAAAAAAGTTTGTATACTGTAAAAGGCAACAAAGAGCAGATTTTTCTTGCTGAAGATGCAGGCAGGCTAGATTGTCTGCTGAAGGTCTTGGACATTCCTTGAGTGTTCAGCTGCTATTTAACTCCATCTCTGGAGAGTTGAAGGCAACCTAAGTAGTGAGTGTTGTGACTGCAAGGGGTTAACAGACAATTTATGTAAAGTCTTAGTATTCTGCAAAACGAAATGTGCATGTGAAATGGAAAAAAAAGGAAAAGATTATATTTGTCAGCTGTGCTACCATATGTTGCTCTGGCGGAAGCGCAGCAAAATGGTGACAATTTCTATTTTATTGAATGAGGATCTGTGTTGATTTCCATTATTTGAGAGCTTCTCTGGACAAACAGAGGTATCTTCATTATCACATAAAACTGTGCTCACCAGTAGCCTAGCATATCCATGGCTACAGGGTGACCTCGGATCGCATTCTCCTTGAAAATAAAATATCAGAGATTCAGCTCAATCCATCTGCATATTTTAATGGATTTAGCCCTTGGAGGGCATGGGGGAATAGTCTTGTGAAAAGATAAGTGGCAGATACAGAAAATATAGACAAATTTGAAGCTCTTTAAAATCTGAGGAGAACTTATCTCATCAGCGTGATTAAAACAAGTGTGTGTAAAGGCTTTGGTGGTTGCAGACTACTCTCAGCCATCTGGTCATGCTGGGAGGCAGGGCTTCGAGGTTTGGGCACAGAGCTGCACAAACATAACTAAATTTCTCTTGGACATGGGCTGATACATTTGCTGGCTCCACTGTGTCATGCAGTCTTGTGAGGGTTTTGCAGAGTAAGGGCTGTCTGTGCCATGCCTTTTTTCATGGTATAGAGGTGTCCTAGAAGAATCTGCTTTTGTTATTCTGGGATCACAGCTTTCTCAAAAGACTTTTCTCAGCTTACTGAGACCTCGATGTGTGAGCTGCAGTGTGCTTGGTGCTTTCTAAGTGTCGCTGAGCGTCAGGGACTCTCCCTGACTCCATGTGCACCATGGGTGCACAACATCTCTTTGGGCCATATGTCAAGTGCAAGGTACAAGAAAACAGTTCTGAGGTGCACAAGACATCATGCTCATTTACCTTCAGTACAGCAAAGTTAAGCTTATGTTGCTTTTGTTTCTCTCTGGAGAGACCTCACTGCGGCCTTCCAGTACTTGAAGGGAGCATATAAACAGGAGGGGGAACGGCTGTTTACAAGGATAGTGATAGGACAAGGGGGAATGGTTTTAAACTGAGATGGGGAGGTTTAGCTTAGGAGGAAGTTTTTCGCTCAGAGACAGTGGTGATGCACTGGAACAGGTTGCCCAAGGAGGTTGTGGATGCCCCATCCCTAGAGGCATTCAAGGCCAGGCTGGATGTGGCTTTGGGCATTCTGGTCTGGTGGTTGGCAACCATGGCAGAGGGCTTGAAACTAGATGATCTTTGAGATCCTTTTCAACCCAGGCCATTTTATTATTCTATGATCCCTGCTTAATGTTACTTGGCACCCCCAAGTGTCTTTCTTCCCTGTGACCGCGAAACTCTCTGTGTCAACCCTGCGTTCAGAGTGGGCCAAACAAGAACTGAGCCCTGAGCATCCCATCCCCACATTTTTGTCCTCTGTTACATAACCCAGCCTCCAGACGTCCCAGTAGGAATCAGTGGGACATGTCCTCCGGGTGCTGAAGTACAACATCCTTTGAGAGAGGTGTGTATTTTTTCACATGGAGTGTTTAGCAGCACATGATTCTTGATCAGGCTGCAAAGTGCAGTGATCATGAATAGATGACAGCGTTTCTTACCTCAAACATCACCTGAGGGAGTAAAAGAGTTCAAATCACCTTGATTTTCCTGCATGCCTAAACAGAAAAGGGATTTGATTGCACAGTGTGAGTATTCACTGCCATGATATTCATCATCGTAATGGATGGGTAGGTATGTAGGACAATTATTTCCTAAATAATGAAAGTTACTTACTAACAGTTATATCATAGATCATTTGGTAGGCAGAAGTAAAATTCTGTTTCTATTTCAGGCTATTCCAGTTCTTGAAGGGAAATAAAATCCACTGATTTGCTACCCTTTGCCTTTCATTTTGCAATAGGCAGATTTTGGACTGCAGAATCACTTGCACTTCCATTGCTGTAATTCCAGGCACCAAATCAGCACAGCTGCATGACACCAGGATGAGCTGTACAGTCACTGAAGAATCATGTTTTGGAAGAAGGAGAAAAGTAAAGTCTTGTTTACTTACAGTCCCTGGAATGGAGGTGTGTTTGCCTGAGTGTTTATGCATATAATCTGATTAAGACCATTTAAACTGCTTTGCATTTTGATTGCTGTAACATGTTTTCTTTTAACCTATGTACTAGCATGTTGGTTGCTGTTTCCACGGCCATTTTGCCTGATGCAGATATGGCATTTTTAGTGGCTGAAATTTCTTTTTAATATTTGGAGTTTGGAAGAGAGGAAAAGAGGATGCTACTTTGTCTTAGTATCACTATCACTTGCTGTTTAATAGATACATATTACATAATATGACATATGACATATTACATATTATAGACATATATTCGGTCTTAGTTTTTTTCCATCTTGGCATTTGCTTTCTGAGGGCTGTTGTACATCAAAGAAGAGGTCAAAGTAAGAATCCCATATTATGTTTAAGTTTTGGAAGAAGTAACTAAAAAAAGTAGTCTCTAAATGGAAACATAAAACCATAAAATTTAGTAGTTGACACTATTTGTAACTATTTTAAAATAGTTACCAGGATCTCATAAAGAGCTAGAAAGTGTTTAATCATTCTCTGAGATCTTAAAAGTGAAACTTGCACAAATATATTATCTTCTACCAAACTAACTGAGCTGATCTGTAAACAGGGCAGCCTCTTAACCTGTGTATGTTAGCTAGTGTCTAGAATTGCATGAGGAAAGGTGATACATGACTGAGGCCATCCTACAAAATGTGTCTTGCGACAAAGTCTCTCTATACATCACTGAGCATGCATTATTGATTGCAAGTCTATGTCATAACTGTTGTCCATGAAGTAAAATCATTTATTTAAGATATATGTTTTACTGCAATTTGGCTGTCATTTGCATACAGTTCTTCTTTTCATTGTAAACGTAGTAAAACTTAAACTTGAAAGTATGACAGCATACGTTTAGATGTACCTTCCAATAATTTAATTAACTTGCTATGAGTAGAACTTGAACTTTTATTCATTTTTTACATGAAATAAAAAATAGGCCTGACTTTAAGATCTCTCAACTCACTTTTCTGAAAGACTTTCTCACTACAGATCATCAATCTTTTTTATAATAAATCAGTCATTTTGAAGTGGAAATTATCATTGATATTTTTATACAGCTTATTTAATATAAATGGCTTTATCTATTATAAATCTGCATTGTTAATTGAATTTTGAAATCCACCCAAAAACACTCTGGCACAAATGTGAGAAAAGACACTTTCTAGTAAATAGGAAAGGTGGCTTAACGTCTTACTTCAAAATAAAATAAAAACAAGGGCAATAAATATACGTTAAAAAATATAACTGCCTTCACCATCTATAGCATTTTGTTCTAAAAAGAAAGTCCAAATTTATTGCGAAAGTCACTTTAGAGCATATTTATTGTAACTAATGGTTGCCAACTGGTGAGTCAACATTTTCTAAAACAGAAAAAAAAAACCCTGAAAGATGCACATCTCATTTGTTTCCTTATTTTATTTGGAGAAAATTTCCGGAGTGTCACCACGTTTGTATTATGAGAAAAAACCTGTGAAACTTGTGGGAGAAGTATCTCATCCCATCAGAATGTCATCCCTGTGTTTGTGTTCTTGAGAGAAAATTGTGTTATAGACTCATAGAGTCATTTGAGTTAGAAGGGACCCATAAAGGTCGTCCAGTCCTGCTCCCCTGAAATGTACAGGGACACTTACAGCTTGATCACACTGCTCAGAGCCCTGTCCAGTCTGACATTGAGTATCTCCAAGGATAGGGCATCCACAACTGTCGATCTCGCGTCTGATTTTAGCTGGTGGTACAGAGTTTTTTACGCTGGTACGGAGACTGAAACACTTATTAGGATCCATTTGGCTGCCAATCTGACAGCTCATCAGAGCTCATGTGCTGTAGATTTTTTGTAGGGGGGTGTTTGCCTGGGAGAATTAAAAAAAAAAAAATCCTCCTGGGTTAAAAGAATTTTATTAATGTTGCAAAATAGAATTCTGAATAGCGAAATTAAAAAAAATATATATTATTAAAAATAAAAATAAAAACTTCTGGCAGGCCATGACACATTCAAAGGCGGGCATTAATAGGCCATCTTTCTTTTATTATATGAATCACTTTCTCCCTTTCCTGTCACTCCTAACTCAGATCTACTTCCTCTTCTGTGACAAGGTTTGAGGATAAAGTGGAATGGTTTGCAAGTAGTGTGATAGTGTTTGGATTAGTCAAGTGAAGAGAAATCCCAAGAAGAGTTATGAGAAAAACTGATTTTAAGCTGATAGCATTAAGTGTTGATAAATGTAAACTCCAGCATACTGCAAGGAACAGTAAAAACAACGTATTTGCTTATTTAGATGCAAATTGTAATAGAATAATGAAAATTTCTCTTTGATATCTGATATTACTATACTGATACAGCAGAAGTAAATGATGGTACTTATAAAGAATTGTAAGAGGAAATAAAAGGAAAAACATCACAAAACAGCACATATCACTTGATGCACCTTATCCACAAGGTAGTGGGTGAACTTTATTACCAGAAAGATCTAAGAGGTGTATAAAAGGTCTTGAGAGAAATGAGGAAAGTGATGAGGTGCATATCAAACTTTTTTCTAACAAGAGGAGGCATATCTGGTTTTACTTAGAGGGGGTGAATGGAAGAAAATACGTGAGTCATGAATGGTTCAGAGAAGGTGATCCACACATTCACATTTTCCTTCCTCCACAATAGCAAAAGAAATATTTAGCAAGTTTGAAAATGACGCAGTTAAATGTGACATAAGGGAATTTTCTGCGTCATTCACAGCTGATTTACTTCCAGGATAGTACGAAGGTGCAGATATATAATATATATATAAGAATTTAGGATTTTAGATGAATCATGTTTATAGAAATGAAGAGTCATAGTTATATTAAGCACATAAGCGCTTTTTTTTTTGAGAGAGAGAAAACTCCCATGCTTTAAGGCATAAAGCAGATCTAGCCCCAAATCTGATGCAGTTTAAAAATAAATTGTCTTGAAATGCTGTTACTGTATTCCTAACCTGTTCACTGCTAAGTGCTGTGCTCCATTTTCTGAAAGTTTTAGAGACATTTTTAGGAAGTCCTAATCAGGTAAGATGTTGGAAGTGTCTGATCCAGACCTGGACATTATTCCAATCTTTTTGAAGCATCACATGTGGAAGGAAGTATAGGAACAGGGTCCGGATACATCATAGCAAAAGCTACCTAAGCCTGGGGAATCATTAACTATTTAAGCACTTATCCATATTTTTATTTTGTGAGTTAGAGATGGTTTTTAACAAGCTTAAGAATTCATGTAAAATGAAACTATCTGATTTCTAAATAGTTTTTGAGCTGTGCACCTGGTTAACCATTTGTTATTTTGTATTGTAGTCAAATCACTGCGAGAATCTTGAACAAAAGAAAGCAGATATTAAATGAGCCTTCCAGCCTTGCTTTGTGTGTATAGAAAAGTATTCAGTTCAGTTTTCATTCTGTGATGTGAATGTAGCTCTAGCTGGGGACCAATGAACCTGAGGAGATGCCCATATGGCATCTCTATGGAAACTGAGGATGGCAGATTCGATGCATCATTGTATCTGATAGTCCAAGTCTTGTAACATTTATTTAGTATCAGGAATCCAACCTAAGAGGTTGGTTGATTGCTGTGACTCACTGAGTTGAAATGAGCACAGATAATCTTCTACAAGGGACTACAGAATAACTTAAAAAAAGGCTGAAAGATGCCTGAAGAGACCAATTAGTACAGCTGGCTGCTGTGACATGGGACCCAATACAGCTTAGCAAGATCATATATATTGCCTGCATATCTACAGATGAGACAGCTTCACCTGTAATATTGCATTTGGCTCCCGCTCTCACCAAAATGATGGCAGTGTACTGTAGGGCTGCTAAGAGGACTGAGAGGAGAGATTAGAACACAAGCTTGCTGGAAAGCCACTAGAGCTTGAAAAGACACAAAAATAATACTGTTAGGAAGATGCTGATCTCCAAAGAAAGCTATGGCTGAAGTCTCTCAAATCATAAGTTTAGATAAGGATAACCAAGCATTTTTGCTGAAGTTATTTCGGGAAGATTTTCCTTGTATGTATGAAATGTCTTTCCTTCTGTTATAACATGTGTATATAGTTCAACACTTGTTTGTACAATTCTCTGTACATATTTAGCCTGTAGTGTTTTATGTTAGACTTAAGAATAAACTTGTTTTGTCATTTTCCGCTCACCTTCTGTCTGCTATTTATAACTATATGGAACAGTAATTAAGGAGGGAGCGAAACAGCCTAATGTGATCGTCCTTGAAACAGTGTATTATAATGTAAGGAGGAAGAAGAGAACCCAGTTCGCAAACAAAAATAAAAACTTGCTGATGTATTTTAAGTCTCCTTTAGTGAAATAATCAAATTCTTAGATTACTTTTTCAAAAATAAAGTGATGAAACCTGATGTGTTGGCTAAGTACCATTTGAAGCTTTCTAAAAAAAAAAAAAAAAAACCAACATACAAACAATCTATGAGAAAATGTGGTAAGATTTTATTGTGAGAATGTGAGAAAAGTATTGCAGGTTTCAGAAATGTGAAAATGACAGAATTGTACCTGATAACATGCTTTTGACATCTTCATAATGGATCGTGTCAAGTCCCAGGAAAGAAAGTGTAATAAGGATATTTACATTTCTATTTTAGTAAAACAATCAGATTCCTACTGGGCATCGTTCATCCTTTGTTGGTTTAGGTGTTTTTTTGTGTGGCTGATTGATTTTTTTTTTTAATTTTATTTTTTAATTTTTGTAAAGCTCACATTCACAGAGTGTTTAAGATATGCTATGAGCCGCTATGGCCAAAAGATCTATCATTACAGATTATGCTAGTAGCCATTAGAATGTCTTTCAAAGCTGTTCTGTTCTATTCTGTTTGGGTTCTTTACCACACCCAGTGCTGCGGTATCTGAGTTTTCCCCTAGAGCATTAAATAACATGAGTAGAATCTGTCACATGCTGTTTGTTCTCCTAGTATGAATTCAAGGTTAGGTCAAAATGTTCTTCAACTTTCATAGTTAGACATGCTCTGCAAATATGAACTAATATACATGTGTCACTTCTGGGACTGTGCTTGAACTTTCTGTATTAAATTACTCCTCTTTATGATGATTTTTCCGGTTTGATACATACTACACTGGTGCCTGGTATTCAAGAAGTTGTTTTTAATCATGATCTTGGATCAAATAGGTAAGCATGTTGAACAGTCACAACTTCACAATACATGACAAATGAATAATTTCTTTTCTAAATTAAAACATTGCAAGCATCACCTTACTGAGCTGTTAAAATTTAACTTACAAAATTTTGGAGAAATGGGCACTTTGGTGGAGAGATTATGTATATGAAGAATTGTCTTTGCTTGCTCAGTTACCACATAGCTGAAAAACAAGGAATTTAAACTTAAGAAAAACTAGGACTTAATGTACCGCTGTATGACTGTGACCTTCTAGACTGGTACAAGGCTGAAAATAAGCCATTTGTGTAGGCAGATACCATGAGGACATGGGAAGTTGCTCAGCTTGGTGACTTTTCATCAGTATGTACTACTTATGGCTTGCATTTGGAAATCGCAGTATTTTGAATGTCAGGGTCTACTCTGTATCAGCTGTCATTATTGGCTAATGGTAATATTTGATAATCATGTTGAAATCTTATAGATTTTGACAAACTTTAACTGTTGGCTTTGTTATGGCAACATAACTCTTACTCTAGCCAACTGATGTGTGAATTTGCCCAGTAACTTCTCACTTTATTATTCAGTCAAGTTCAGACTCTATCTCCCAGTACTAACAGAGCAAGCATTTTGATGGCACACAGAAATCTCTGCAACTGTGATACATTATATTCTTAGAGCCTCCCAGATTGCTAACTGCCTCATCAAATTTTTTAGAATAGATTTTGAACACTAGACAGTTATACCACTTCCTTCATCTTATATCTTTAGACAGAAATCTTGTGCCAGTAAGAGTTTCTACGCCTAGCACTTTCTATGCCCTTTGGTGATCTCTTTATGAGAAGCTAAGGTTTTGCTTCTAGTACCGGGAGGTCAATCTTAATTTTGCATGTGCTTAGAATGATGATAATGTGTTCAGCTCCAGTATCTATTTTGAAATTTACTTTGACTGGTTATTTCCATTTTCACAAAACCAATCTGTTATAGAATCTTGCTTTGATCAACAGACCCAACAAAGACCTCTGTTTTGGTATCAACATCATCCGAGCTTTGCCTTGTTGTGGTGCACTCATGAATATGTTTCCTTTTTATGTGTCTTTGCAACTTGTGCTGAGATTGACACACTTTGGCAAAATCTTATTGGAGATATGAGACAGCCCCCCCCTTACTCTGCATGCTTTTGTGTCTTGTTATGATTGCCTCCATATGGTGAACAAAGAACTTGAAACTCAGCCCAGTAATGTATAGTACTGGCTACCTAAATGTGTTCAGCCTAGTTAGATCAAAACTTATGGAGACTCGGTTGTACTGTAACACTGGAGGTTATTTTAGTCATGCTAAGAGGTAGCATGCAAGATAGAGCTGCTGAGATCTCAGGCAATGGTTTGACAGTACAGTCATCAGGTTCTTTTCATTTACTGCTGTTGAATGATTTCTCTTTAGTACCTTGGAGAACATGATGTTTCCAGAGGATTAAACGAGTGGGAGAAGAGCAGAGATTCAAGGAGTTAAGTGGAGGGAGTAGGAGCTGGCGTGGAAAAGCAGTAAGAGACTTTCAGTTGGGTGTTCATCTTTGTTTATGACTTCATTTGCAAAAAAAGATAAGTCTGACAACACCAGTTTTTACTTCTTGACGCTGAATGAATTAATGCTCTTCACTAGTGTGCTGTGGGGCTGAGCATAAGAAAGATGTTGTAGCTTCTCCTCCTCTTGTCTCCTTTTACATTCTTGTGAACATTGAGCCCTTTTCTATTGATAAAACTGAACTTCTGTGTTTGAATTAACTCATGACAGTTCAAAAAACAAATATATTTTACAAAACTCAAATTTAGTGAAAACTTTCAGAACTATATGACTAATTATTTTTGACGGAAGAGACAAACACAAATTACAGTGTTTTTGGATTACAAATGTTACAGCAGTTTGCTGGGGCCAGAGGACACAGTCACAAAATTAACAAGAAAATAGCTGTAAAAGCAAGTGAAATTGCTTAATTAGACTTCATTATATACCATAAGTTATAACTTCTAACATAAGTTAAAGGATATCTCTGACCTGTTGAGTGGGATGAGATACCAAGCCAAATGAAAACTTCTGACATTTTCTGTTATGGTAAAAACTGTAGGAGTGAATACTCATATTATAGGCAGCATGTGTAATGATGAACAACAGGTACTTACTTACTGAAAGGGAAAAAGCAATTCATTTATTTTAAATTTTGACATTGTAAATTTCCCTATTTACTGAGTTCAGTTAAACAGTAATTAGAGAACTTTTTCCTTATCAATGTACCCTTTTAGCTTGTGCAGAAGTTATGTTTAACATGTGACAAAACTTAATTGCTCTGTTGTTTGTGTTGTTGCTGTATGGCCTTTTCTTTCCCATTCTTCTTCATGTGCTTCATATTTCATTAATACATCCTTAAGGTCCATATACTTGTACCGGCCCATCTTACAGCATTTCTCTAGAGAGCTAACATAATGCAGGTACAAAAATGTTCTATAGATGTTTTTTAATTTCTTTTTTCCTCATTGTAAGGCCCCTCAGATCCTCTACATGAGCTTACACTCCATTCATCCTCAGTAAAAATTCTACACTGAAAGAGAAGCTGCATCTTCTTCAAGCGAACCGATCTGAACACTTTCTGTAAACTGTGCCTCAGTAAAGCCCATCTGTTCAGCAGTGTTCAACATGTCAAATAAATGAAAAAAACAATTTAGTATTTATCTAACATAATGGTCTCTTTATTCATATAGGTTAATATATTTCAAAGAAATACTAGAGACACTGATACAATATTTTTTTTCTCAGTAGCTTATTTCTCTGGAGAATTTCTTTCTCTGTATGGGGCTTTTTAGCAGTGGGTTTCACTTCAACTTTTGATAGCATCCAATGATAGGCAAAATGTCCTCCTATCAGATGTTAGAAAATCCAACATTATTGTTAACTTTTCCTCAGTGATTTCTATTGGTAGGAGAGCTGCTTTATACTTGATAGTGTGCAAGTATTGCTGGAAGTTTTCAGGGATTATAGATGGCGTTTTTGAATTTTCCCACTGTAGTATTCTAAACCAGGAGCAGATAAGTAAAGATTTCACTTAAATACACGTGTTAGCCATCAACAATTTGATTAAGTTACTAAAACATGCTGTCTAAATGCTTTATACTTTCATTATAAATATCTGTTCCGGACTCTCTATGTCCAAGATATTGAAACTAATATTCATGATGTGTATGATAGATATTTGGCTAAACACGTGCTAAAAACATATCATACCTACTTAAAACAAAAAGGGCAGTGATTTTGCTAGAGAGAAACAGCAAACTGTGCTGTACATATGCCCACGAGTATGGGCGTTAAATCTACTCTCCATATTTTGTGTTTCTCACATACAAAAGTGAAATGGATTTCTTTGCATGTGACCAATGCATAAACTGCAAGGAGATGTTTTTAATAGGATTCATTGTGATTAGGAGCTGTGGAATAGCCCCATAGTCATAGCAATGTTAGAGTGCCACAACTATTTGATAGGAGACATTTCAATCTGTCATCAT
Organism: Lagopus muta; assembly: GCF_023343835.1. Lineage (NCBI taxonomy): Eukaryota > Metazoa > Chordata > Aves > Galliformes > Phasianidae > Lagopus > Lagopus muta. The sequence continues at coordinate 34,565,541 of NC_064435.1, forward strand.
CTTGTGTGCCCTGACCCCGATAATACACCCCATTCAACCTGAGGCACAAACAGAAATGGTGAGGTAGGGCTGCTTTTCTTTTCTTTTTTTGGTTTTTTTTTTTTCTTTAGCGCAACACCAGTCACAGCTTTTGTGGGTTCCTGAGAGAAGAAAAAGCATTTTTATTTCTCATGCTGTTCATCTCTTATCTAACCATTTTAGAAGATATTTTGTTTCCTGAAACACAATAAACAAGTGCAAGAGGGAAAAAATCCTTCCTTAGGTAACCTCAGAACAGAAGAACTTTGTGCATTATGCAGCTCAGGCCATGCCAAAATGCAATTTGGAGGGTGTCCAGCACTTCATTGGAAAGTAATGGTTTTCACTGAACTGAGTTATGACCAGCTGTTTACAGACAGTCTGTGACATACTGATAGAGCAGAACACCGTATGTTGCTTTCCAAATCAAATGATACAAGAAGTGTGACAGAGTGGAGAAACATCTGTCATTAGCAATTTTCAGCACGCTTCACTAATTCTGGACAAAATACGAGTAATGAACTTACCGCAGGAAACTTCAAATACTACCACTGCTGAAACAAGGATATAAACAGCTAGTGCTCCTAATGGCGTCTAATTTAATTCATTTGCAGTAAGAAACAAACAAAGTGGGTTATTTGTTTTTGATCATGGGGTAGTAAATAGTAATGCTGATCACAAACATTCATTTTAATCAAAGAAAAGGGATCGTGGAACTCAACTTTCCTCAAGTTCAGACAGAAGGTAATTATCAGATGCTTCTCTTTTTTTTTTTTTTTTTTTTTTTTTTTTTAGTATCTATTTATCTACTTACCTGCCTATCTGTTTATCTAAAATCTGTAATCTATCTACTTATTTACTTATTTTAATGCAAGATTTTCTCAGAATGGATTAAGAACTTGTTACACAGATACCCATCTCTGCCTTGGTCCTCTCATTCACCTCTTCCCCAGTCACACCCTTCTCCTCAGTCTGCAGAGATTAATATTGCAAATTTTCTATGCAGTATCATTCACTAGTGGGCATGAAGCTAATGGTGGAAGCAGCCTAACATTGATTTTTAGTCCACTTTCCTATACTGTGGCACTGTGGCTCCTATTTGGATTCTAATGACTCCAGATGTATTGAAAAATACATATGTCAAATGTATGTGGCCCCTATATACAAAATAGTATTTTCTGGTTGATTTCTCTATTTTAAACATATCTAGAGCCCAACTGCTGTGTTTTGTGATGATTTTCATTTTATGTCTTTGAAATCAGCTGAATTGTTATGCCATTTGCGCTCAAGTCCTTTAGTTTCCCCTTTCTGATAATAACATAGCAAGATCCCAAAACTGTTAGGATTAAGTGGCAGTCCACAAGGGAAAAAGGGGGAAAATGAAAGGACAGGTTGTTACTCTTTATATGAACTTTCAACTAATGTTCACACAAAGCTATAATATGAAATGCAGAGGATAGATTTAGTCCAATCCATTGGTGTCCCACCTATGGGATTTTCCTTGGAATGGATCCCAGACCAAGAGAGTGAAAGCCATTCCGAACTGATGACTGTAAAATGAGTGTAGGAGGTCTTTGAGTAGCTGCGTAATTGCAAAATTATTCATGATAAAAAAGCACTAATCTAGAATTCCCAGTTTCTTGTAGATTTTCCTGAGGTGCTGCATTAAATCTATGTAACTTCCTAACACCCTGGATAAACCAAAGATGTCCAAGCACAATACATTGAAGAAGATAAAATGAATGGAAATATTTTATTGCGGTGGAAGATAATGATAGGAATGTTTTCTCTCTTTAATGCAGAGAAGGAAAGCTACTTAATAGAAAACATTTCAAGAATAGCAAATGTGAAATTCCTCTAGTTCCTATAGAAATCTATGGAGGAGAGCAAAGCAAAGGGAAAATATAGGTACCATTGACACCCGTCATTATGTTTGTGATCTAGATAATAAAGTAAGCAGACCCAAGCAATTCGCTAACACTAACGCTATTCTTTACATAAACAGTAAATGTTTAGATTTTCCTGTTCACTGACTAACAGCACACATATCATAAACACTAAGCTGTTATAGTACGTTTCGTGTGTTGATTCACTTTAACAGTTGTTAGTGTGAAGACAGGAAAAGAAAAGTGGGTGTAATGAGACCATGTGCAGTATGCTGTGAAAACAGAGGCCCTTATTTGGCATAATGGGTTGCACCATAAGGGCCATAAAATTGTGCATGTGTTAGTATCATTTTAATTATTACGGGTGCCACATGTTAAGCAGAATAGCGGAACTACTAAAACAGCTTCAAAATCCTTACTGCTGATCGCTGCATTTAATTACAAATAGGAACATTTGGAGATAGGTCACCATAAAACCCTTCTGTTGTCAAATGAGCTCAAATCTGATTTTTGTAATTATGTTTTTATACCGCAGATCCTGTTGAATAACTATAGGGAATAAAATTTTAATAAGTACTGATTAAATGCAGGTACATCTTGCTTCCTAAGAATATTTATGAATGTTCTTCGATACTTACATCAAGGTACCATCACTGCTTCTGTTTTGGTCAGTGGTGATCATTCAACCTTAATGCAAATAAGCTGAATAACTTTATGTGCCATGAAATATTGTTTTTTTTCAGTGAAGCATAAAAGCTCTGGATTTCAATTATTCATTTTGTTTGCTAGAGCTGTGTACAGTACTCTAATCTTAATCTTCTAGTACCAAGGCACTTTCATTCTAACACTACATGCCACATGCAGTACAATATGATAATTAACCTTCCTAAGGCAGAGTTTTGGTGTTCATAATGACAACTTTTATTAGTCTACCCCACTTTCTATTGTAATTACATGTTTCTGATTTCATGTTAGTAAAATGTTTGTATCAGAATGAAAATTGTAAATATAGCAAATTTGCAGTAATGTGGGTTCAAATCACTAGGATGTTAAAAGGTGCTAAAAATGGTAATTTTGGATTGAGATAAGTGAACTTTCATTTCATGTAAAAATTGACTATGTAGTTCACTAAACAGAGATTTATCTAGAGAGGAATGACAAAGTTAAAGAGGTATTCACTGACGTAAAAAGGATGTAGAAATTACATTTTTAAATTAATCCACTGTAGGCTTGAGTTTTACTACATACAACACTGTTTATTTGGCTATGTTGTTCAAAGATGCACAGAGTGTAGTTGCCTCTATGTATCTAATTGGCCATACTTCCTGTTTCCTTTTTGGAGAAACAAGAGAACACCAAACAGGCCTGACACTTTTTTGATTTTTAAATGTTTTCATGAAATAGAATGTGAATAAAAATTACACATTGTATGCCTAAAAGAGGAAATGCATTTATGAGAAATTGCCATTGGACATGTGGGCTAACACCCAGCACAGAACATGCTTTTGTGCTGAAGGTAAGGATATATGTAGTGCCTCCTGGAAACGAAATGAGGTAATTGGTGAAATGATCAGTAGAATTGGCCTTCTGGTTCTGATGCAGACTGCTCTGCATCACTCATACCTGCATGATAAAAAGTCTCCTTTACCTCATGTAGATGCTCAGCAACCTACACCCCGGAATATAAAAAAGTAGCAAATCTCTTGTTGACTTTTGTAACCTTTCCTGAAATCTGAATGAATGTGAGTTAATAAAGATGACGAGACATACTGACTGCTAACAGAATGACCCAGAAGTCTGGGGAATGACAGAAGACAAGAACCACCAGAGAATAATGAACTCCTCTATATTAGAATATTTGCAGGTTAAGTGCTAATGTGAACTGTTAAAAATATTGATACCCAATTGGGTAAAAAAAAAAAAAAAAGGTAGTGGCGAATGCCTGGCTCTGTTCCAATATCAAAACAGTTTGCACACCATTATGATTCTACTGGAGCTCATATTATTTGTATTCACTTTTGTGTAGTCAGAATGAGCCTCTTTTTCTCTCTTGCTCAGGAATAATGTTCTGTCTGCATCTAATGAAATTGTCTTTCACTAATGTGAAATGTTCATCTGACAACAACATTCTCCTTCTAAACACAGGCAGCTAAAATCAAATGTTTGACTTTGTACTTCCATTGTAGTTCTGAACCCCATGTAGCTCAAATTGTGATCCTATTTCATGCCATAAGGCATGCTTAGTATTGGACAGAATTATGTCCTTGCAGTGGAAAATAATAGCAAAGAAGTGCGAAGAATACTCATCTGATTAACTGTCTGGTAGAGAAGATGAATAAATAAAACAAGCATTTTATCTGTCTGGTTTTTTACAAGTTAATTCTGTGAATTGATCTTGCACTGCAAGTACAAGCATGAAAATCTCTTTGAAATAAGAGAATGAAGAAGGGGATATTGACATAAGTGGTGGGTGTGTTTGGCCTTAGCGTTTGGCTTCTTCATCAAGCAAGAATCACAGAATTGAAGGGGCTAGAAGGAATTTCTGGAGATCACTGAGTCCATCCCCCTGATAAAGCAGGTTCTCTACAGTAGGTTGCGCAAGAATGTATTCATGCAAGTTTTGAGTATCTCTGGGGAAGGAGGCTCCACAACTGCTCAGGGCAGCCTGTTCCAGTGCTCTGTCACCCTCACAGTAAAGAAGTTCTTCCTCATGTTTGTACTGAACTTTCTATATCCCACTTTGTGCCCATTGCACCTCGTCCTGTTGCTGGGTACCACTGAGAAGAACCTGGCCCCATGCACTTGACTCCCATTCTTTAGATATTTATAAGCATTGACAAGATCCCCCTCTCAGTCTTCTCCAGGATGACCAGTTCCAGCTCTCTCAGCCTTTCCTCATACAGGAGATGTTCCAGGCCCCTCATCATCTTTGTGGCCCTCCGCTGGACTCTCTTTGGAAGTTCCCTGTCTTGCTTGAACTGGGGAGCCCAGAACTGGACAAGGTACTCCAGATGTGGCTTCACCAGGGCAGAGTAGATGGGGAGGACCACCTCCTTCAACCTGCTGGCCATGTCTTTTTTTAAAGCACCCCAGGATACCATTGACCTTCCTGGCCACAAGGGCACACTGTCAGCTCATGACCACCAGGACTCCCAAGTTCTTTTCTGCAGATCTCCTTTCCAGAAGATCATTGGACTGTACTGATGCAAGGGGTTATTCCTCCCCACGTGCAGGACTGTACACTTGCCCTTGTTGGTTCCTCTCTAAGACTCCATCAATCACATCTTCTCTTACCTAATTTGTACAGTTCTCAGGGAATAAAGACCACGAACTGGTCTTTGGTTACATTTAAAATCTGAGAGTATTACTAATATTTTAGTAAAGAAATTCTTTGATCCAGGAAATATGTCCTAAAGAGTATGTTGCTAAACTATATATTAAAAAGTCTCATTGCTGAAAACTAATGTTTCAATGACTATATTGGATATGTTCTCTGTTCTTAATTTTCAATCACTATTCTCTTATAGGCAGTTGAAATTTTTGCTGCTAAAGTAATTACATTTGCCGGAATTCACAATTACTAAAATACAAACATTTGTGGCAACTTCATTGTCATGTCTAATCTGTGATGACCCTGAGAGTAAAGTGTACATAAATGAAAGCAATTTTGCTACACAGATGTTATTTCATTGTAATGATAGCTAAAAAATTAGACCAACACTGCTTCTCACTGGTTTGTTTTTGCCTGAGTGGTTGCTGCCAAAAACACTTGTGGTGCTGAGATCCTATCTCCTACAGAGCCATGTGATGATGACAAGAAAGGAAACAAACTGTGTATCCTGAGAAAGCATGAAGGACAGTTCTTGCAGGTCTCAGTGTTTTCCGAACTTTAATACCCCACAGAAAAAAACAAACAGGGTACATGTGACATGTAAAAAATGACAGCAATGTATCAGTTGTCCAACTGTGTCAGAAAATGTGAATATAAATGTTGCTTTTTCTTGCTGCATAGTAAGAAGAATTCTTGATAATACATTCCCGTTGGGTCACTCTTTTGGCAGAGGTATTGATGAGGACTTTTGCCCAAGAGTTGGGAATTGTGGTAACACCACAAGCTTTAACAGCAGTGACTTCAGTAACAGACATAGAGAACAACTCTGTATTCTTGTGATGAGCTCCAGAAAAGGATTCTGCCCTGGCAAAAACTTAATTTATGCCGAAGTTGAAAGTCTCTAGTCCCCTCTGCCTAGGTATTATCTTCCTATTTTGAAATACCTGCAGAATTATAAAGTACCTCTTTGATACTACGCAAACAATGCTTTTCCTAACTGCTCTCCTTGCTGTTCAACCAGTTCCGAGGGACAGCTTGACATGTCAGTGCCCTTTATGAAACACACTACAATGTGCTAAGAGTACAAGCTTTCAATTTTGAACACTGTCAATAAGAACACTTCAGCCTCCACATCTGATCTGGCTCTCTCAGGTGTTTCCCCTGTTCCATTAGCTTATGCTGGTATTTTGTGAATGTTACAGAACTGCTAATAGAAATTTGGTAGAATCTTTGAGCTTATAAGACCTACAGAGCCCACCCTTCTCTGCACCAGTGATCTTAATTCATTTTCTCAGATTGGGATAAAGATGTCAACACTTTGTACACTGTGTGTTTTTTTATATGGTAATTCAAAGGAATCTCTCTTGATTTTTTTTTCATCTGTATCATGCACTGATGCTCCATCCACCTGAGCCAAATCATACCCTAAGAAAAACTATCAGTCTAATTCCTTGAAATTTTACCTTTTAGTATGCGAAAGTACTGACTGTAATTTTATATGGAATCTTTCTGTTCCTCTCAATTTTATTATGATAGGTTTGGCTGAGCTGTCTGCAAATATCAGATTCTCTACTTGTCTTAGCCAAGTTATTCTTATCCAGTTCTGTGTTCTTGTTTTACAGTGAAAGTCTATCAATCACTTTATTAAAGAAATTTAAGACTTTCCCTTCATCTAATATTCCAGCTTATGTGAATTTTAATACCTTCCCAGTTATTTTACTGGTGATGGTAATGAAGAAAAAAATCTTTATTTTCTGTAAGAGGCAGCACAATTCCTAGATGCATAACAAAATAAGAACTCTTTAAAAGACGGTAAGTAGGAAGAAGTGCTAGCATTGGAGCAGGATGTGACAGAACAGAAGTATTATTATTCATCATGTGGTAAAACCAAAAAGCCACTACGGAAATAAAATTTTAATCTCTGGAAGACTGTTCAAAAGGGTTTAGAGATGCAGTCTTTGCTCAGAAATGTTACTATTCAGTGTAAAGAAAGAAGTCCACAGTTGGGTGGCAGGCAGTTGGGAGGGGAATCTGTTCATTACTACTGCAATAATTATTAATCAAATGGTCATACAATTCCAAACATTCAAAAAATATAAGTACTGACTGCTTAAAACATTTTACAAGATTTCATGTCAGCTCATAGCTCTCTATGATCCCCTTTTACATATTATTCATCCTGGAAAAAGTCATTCATGTTTCTCTGGCTGTTCTTTTCTATACTATTTATTCATTTACATACGTATACTGTTGAAAAGATGGATAAAATGTTGGAATAGGTAAATTATGAGATGGCATCAGTGCTGAGGCAGCTGAAAATGGGATAACCCAGGAGGATAATTCATGTACTGAAACAGGAGCAGATGTCAAAAGAGACAGCTTGTCTGGTTTGTTGGGATGATGATTCTCTAGCATGTATTGACGGAACAAGATTGTCAGACAGTCTGTTTGTGAAGTTCAGTGTTGCCTGTCTTAATCGTTCTTTATGGGAGGTGACATTTTGTTGCAGGCAACTGTAGCATGAAAATCTTGTGAACTGTTTAAAGTAAATCAAAACCGTCCCACCAAGTGGAGTCCTTCACAAATATCCAAAGACCAGTCAGATCAACTATCATTCTAATTTTTTAAATTAGATTGAATGGGCTGCCCCATCCATACACTGGGCATAGGGCTTTTCATTTTCTCTCATACCCAGACAAAGAGAATTCAAGTGAACCAGTGGCAGGGAAGGTGAGATTCATTTAAGACATAAGGTTGGATAAATTGATTACTTCACAGTCGCTCTCTTCCCCTGCTCCACGTGAGGTCCCTCCCATGGGATGTTGTCCTTCCTCAGCTGATCCCACATGGGCTCTCCCAGCACTGCTTCAATATGGGTTTGTATCACAGAGCCTACCTTTCAGGAGCTGCTCCTCCGTGGGCTCCTCTTTGCTGCAGGGGCTCTCCATGGGCTGCAGCCTCCTTCAGGTCCCACCCATTGCTGCACCATGGGCTCTGCCATGCATGGAGCTGCACATGGAAATCTGCTCATTTCTCCAACCTACTCTCTCAGAGCATACTCAGCATTGCTCATACCTCTGGCAGCGGCAGGTCTCTTTTGGGGCAGTTGGAGCAGGCTCTGATCTGACATGGGGCAGTACTGGGCTCTGCTCACAGAAACAACCCTGCAGACCCTCCACTGCTAAAACCTTGCCATGCAAACCCAGTACAATCATATTTTCAACTCTCTGCTGTTTTCTGTAAGTAAACTCAAAGAAGCAAAATATTCAGCTGAAAATCGGTGTTACATCATTACAGGGAATGAAGTGATCAGTTTTTGTGAATACCACTTTAAGGATCAGGGATGTAGTTAGTTACTTGTATCAAAGTAAGGAATAGAGAACACCCTCTCCCATAAGAAAAAAAGGTTTGTAAAATCCTCTCTTCATAGACAGAAACTAAGATGTTAAACAAATTTGACATGGTCACAGACATCCACCCACCTCCCACAGTTTGGTTTTTTTTTTTTCTTGAAATTAAATCTGTTTCCTTAGCTGCAAAACTAATTAAATTCTTCATTATTTCTTTCATTTAAACAATCTGTGTCTTTTTTTTTTTTTTTTTCTCTTGATGCTGTGGTCATTTTTTTATTGATATGCACAATATGCTGCTCCCCATCTTTGTTCCACCTTCTCCCAATTTCCTGAATGCCATGAAACACTGCGGATAACTTTAAGTTTCTTCCTTCTCATTTGAAATCTTTGTTTTTACAAGCCTAGGATTGTGTAGATTCAAATTGTTGGTTTTTGTTCTCTCTTTCTGTTTCTGGTTTACTATTATGTTTGTGCTTTCTACTTGGTTTCTCTGTCCCTCACTTCTGTCATCTTTTGTGTAAGATTTTCCATGTCCTTGAAAAACCTCCTGTCTCTTCTGTGCCAGCCATGAGGCCCCTCTTCTTTCAAATTCACCCTTAACTCACACTGTTGCCTTTGACCTGCCAATGACGACTTCTCCAGTACGAGTCCTCACCAAGCAAGTAAAAAAATGAGAAAAATAAATAAATTTTTGGAGTGCATGATTAGTATCTGTACATGCATATTTGTCAATAAATCAAATAAATCAAGACACAGGATTCACACATTACTGTTTGTTTTCCTTAGAACTAACTCTTCTCAGCATGATCTGCCATTTCGTTCTGTGTCTTCCATTTCTGAAAGGGCAGGCATATAGGCATTGTCTTTATCCTCTTATTCTGTTCTCTAAAAATGATCAATTTAAGTCGATATTAAGATTTAGACTAACACCATATCAAAGCCTTCATCTGAAAGGTTGTGAGGTCAAGATCTGTGCTTTTCTATATCTTTGCTGAGATATATTTCTTTGAAAATACAAATACTACTAGGAGGAATGAAAAGGCCTTTGGAGGTTAAACTTAACATTAGTAAGAAACCTGTGAAAACACAGGTGTTTTAACCACTGGTGTTTTTGTGCCAGCCATGACATATGGAGCAGACACTGAGGAGATGGAGCTGAAGACAATTGTTAGAATTCATTAGTATCATCTTGCATTTTAAGCACTGCAATCTAATTTACTAATCAAATTTGTATCAGTATACATGTGCTTATGCTTAAATATATGGTGAAACAGCCTCTTATTTTTTAAAAGATGACATATTTTTATTTACACTTAATTTTGCACTTCCCAGAATTTTTCTGTCTTTTCATATTGCCTTGTGGTGTGTTGCTTGACTCCTGTTCTCTGTAAGTGTGAAAAGTCAGGAAGAGAGTTCACAGCAGGTTGATGGCCTGGAGATTAAAAGTCTGTCTAAGGACATTTCAAAGTTGTAAAGGTATTATTCTCACATGTACTTATTTCTTGGTGGGTGTGAACAACAGCTACTCACCAAGCTGGTCTGGTGTGAAATAGTTTCCTGTGAAATGATGTGAAGACATATGCAGAGAGCCACATGTACAGCACATGCACAGACTCCATCCTTGACTTATGGTTAGTGGGATTCTTGCTGATAACTGAGTTAAGAATGACCAGTGGGATACCTGATGTTTTAATTACTCACACAACTATGTGGATTTTCCAGAATAAAACCGTGATCTTGTCCTGATGCTTTGAGACTAACACATTAGAAATGACCTTGAATTCTCATCAGTAGTTCAATAGACCAGTTGCAGACTGAAAATTTCCAGAGTGCATGATTTGTATCTGTACATGCATATTTGTCAATGCCTGGGATAAATTTTTCCCATGTTCCATAAAAGTAACTTTTGTTCTACTAGATGCTAACTGCTACTCTTAGTTACATAAGTATGTTGACTATATTCTGAAAAATTAAGTAAATCTTTTGAAAAAAATGTAATACCTAGTAATAATATGGTGTTAGTTGTTATGGAGGTGAATATAAAATATAGTACAAACACTATTGAAAATAATTTGCTTTCACATTTTAAGACAATGAATAGGAAACAACAGGGAACAAGTGGACCCAAGTCTTTTGACAAAGATCAATTGCAGAAGCTCAGTGTGACTTGTATCAGAATGACAGGTCTTTTCAGTGCACTAAAGCGAGCTCTTCCTGCCCTACTGTTGTACACTGACAAAACCACAGCTTTCTAGTGAGCCACAAACTAGTGTGACACATACAAGAAATGACAAGAGGAGCAATAGGTGGGAACAGGGACAGGAGACATGTTGGAGCAGGCCTCCAACCCACTGGGAAATGAGAAAGTAATGCAAAAACTGACGTAATCTCTGGCAAAATCTAAATTATTTCCCTTTTGTTGTTGTTGTTGTTGTTACTTTGCTCAGCTGAAACGTTATGCTATGACCCATGTTAAGGATATGCTGAGTTTAGTTTTGGAAACAGAATTTAGATTTGCTATCCCTGCCAGAACAAAATTTTCTTGGAATAGCTGTTGGTGGATATTTACTAAAATATACAGATACTTCAATCATATTAAAGTCAGGCATTTAATCTGAAATAGTTGTATAGATTCCCTCTGATGTCAATGAAAAGAGCTAGATGACTCTAGGAGTGAATAACAACCATCCTGACAGGAGAAGTTGGGGGCTTATCACATCCTAAAGTACTTGTCCCATTGACAAGATGAAATCTGCCCTGGAAAAAACTGAGTTCTCTGCATTGTATAGAGTGACTACTTAGATGTGGATAACAGATGAGACTCATGATAAATACTCCTTGATCAGGAGCAGAGTGAGAGGTACTCGAATTCAGAGCTTTCTCAGACAATTCCTGTAATTTGTATATAGGATAGGTTCAGAAATGCAATGTAGGAAATATTGAACTTGAATTGAAAAAAATATAGTGCATTATGAATTTATGAATGATGAATTTATATATTGAATTCAAGGTACTCACTGAACTATACCATAGCTTTGTTACTTTGATAATAGAACTTTATTTTACACTGAGAAACCAAACAGTCTTTAGTTTTGGTTGCTAGTATTCATCTCTGGTACTACTTTGCTGTTGTATTGCCAGATTTCTTTAATCTTTAGGGCCAGCGGCTTAATTAATCCTTCTCCTCTTAAGAATTATTTTTGGTGAATTTTTCAGCACTTTTTTTCACAGCTATGATCCTAAAAGGAAAGTATTCATTTTCGTTCACTGTTAAATTAATTAAGTCAAAGACAGAAGAAGAAAGCTTTCAGATGACATTCAACAGTCTCCAGATGAATAAGCCCATCCATGCTGGCCATTAGCACATTTTTAGACAAAGAAACCAGGTCCCCAAACTAGGCAAGCATATTTCAGAATGGGGCCTACTCTGGAGAACAGATTCAGGAGGAATAGTTATTTGTCTGATTCAAACAAAACAACTGCACATAATAGAAATTGTTCTTTGCATTTAAAGGGTGTATTAGGTATTAAAATTTCTTAAAAGTTTATTGACCAATGTAAAAGAGAGCACCTATGTAGTCTTGTATCAGTTCATATTTTTTGCATGCTTGCTTGATGATGAGAGGAATCTCCCCAAAGGAAAATAGAAAGAAGGTAAAACCAGCCCATTTAGTGAAATTATCATTAAAAATGAATGTCATTATCTGTGATCAGACGCCGTTCTCATAAAAAAAATGAATCCCAGAAGTGTTCATCATGAGACATGTACGCTCATAATTGTCTCACTACGGGTCTGTGTCCAGAGTGTGATAGAGCTTCTTCTCTGGAAAAAAACACTGTGAGTTTTTTGTTTTGATTTGCTGCAACTTGCCTGTTGCCCTTGTGCTGTCCCTCTGAACTGCTAATTTCTATTCTCCAGACCAGGCAACAAAGTGCTATATGTGGTTGACTTTGCTGTTGGATGGGTGCACTGATGACTCATGCTCAGCTGTTTGTGCACTTGTCTTATCTCTCAAGACACCCAGAAATTTATTACATCTGCAGAAGGAGGGGGACACATTCATCTCCCATCTACTACTTCTCACTTTTCCTGTTCACTTCTTGAAAAATCAAGCAGATGAAAGGTATTCATCCAGGTACTCATAGAAATTTTGTATTCATGTTATAGATCTGAGAGTAAATCTGTTGTTTGAAATCTTGAAAATTTTTCTTCCAAGGAACCATTTATTTTCCTGTTTAATGAGATTATTTCAGATGGTTACAATAAAATGCTGTATTACTGTGTGTCAAATATGCCGAAGTATCAGATAGGCATTAGCTTTTATGTTTTGACACAATTTTTACTTGTTGGAACTGGGAATAAAGAGTGGATTATCTTCCTGTTCCTGCTACAAATCACCATTAACTTTTGAATAAATAATGTAGAAAGAACTGTCTTAAGAGGTCTTTCTGATGCTTCCTACATAATGACTAAAAGTTATTCTCCAAAGTAGTGTTTTTAATTGGAAAGTCCTGTGGAATACCTCACACTGTGGACACGTCTGCAGCAATTTTTCTGAGTCTGATTCCTGAACAGAAAAAAAAAAGTAGAGAAAGTGGAAAAAGGAAGAGAGAGACTGAAATGCAGTAGTAATTATCTGTCCTCAAAAAAGAACACTAAAATTATGTGTGGCAGATTCTATTCAGGCAAAAAGAGCGCTGTTTTGATTTTAATGACTGGCAATTTATATTTCTTTAATGGATTTCTAATTAATCAATTTCTATTGATTAATTTATGTCTGATTGTATGTAAACAGTTGCACCAAAAAGTATGGAGACCTTTTATCTGTACAGAGCAGAATATTAGGCCCTGAAAAAAAGCAACTCATCATTGCAGAATAAAATTGTCTATTGATTAAACCTTTGCATTGTGGCAGGGCTTTTTAAAGACCTCAAGTAGTCTTACTGAGTTACATTGCAGTAGTGAGAAATAGTATATTTAAGGGAAAGGAAATTGTACTCCAGAACAATTGTGGAATATATATTTTAGTAATAAATGACAAATGAAAAAAAATGTCAAGCAATTATAAACTGGGGGGATTATTTTTTCAAGAGTTTTTTGGTGGCAACTCTTTCAAAATAAAAGTTTGAATGATTTCTCAGATTTCTACCGGATATCTTGTCCCAGTCCTACATATCTGGCACTGTAGCCATTAGACAGATGTGAAGATCTGCCATTCAGAGGTCTTTCATGGATCACATACATTATTTACAGTGTGCTTAGTTTTTGTGTGTGATTCCAAATGGACTCCTCTTAGGATCTCTTTCGTCTCTCCCCATATCGCTTCCTCCTTCCCTATTTTCAGCTGCATGTTGAATATTTACTGCTTTGCTGAGCAAGAGGAAGAAAGTGGCTTGAAAGCAGCTCTGAGGAGAAGAAGGGGAAATGGTATTAAACTGGAAGAGGATAGATTTAAACTAGATATTAGGAAGAAATTCTTTACTGTGAGGGTGGTGAGACACTGGAACAGGTTGCCCAGGGAGGTTGTGGATGCCCTCACCCTGGAAGTGTTCAAGGCCAGGCTGGATGGGGCTTTGAGCAACCTGATCTAGAGGGAGGTGTCCCTGCCTATAGCAGGGGGTTGAAACTAGATGATCTTAAAGGTCCCTTACAGACCAAACCATTCTGTGATTCTATGATTCTATGAAAGTAAAGCTTCCTTTCTAACTGGAAGGAAAGCATGCACTTTACCTGAATATCTCTTTCTAACAGTCCCTCTAACCCTTAAGGTCAAAAGTTTCTCTTTTTGTGGATAGTTTCTGCCTACGATAGAGGTAAAATGTAAAATTTTGTTAGAAAGAGGTCTTATGAAAGCTAAAACCTTGCAGTACAGACAAGCATTTTTCTTGTGCATGTGCTGCTGTTGCTGATTTAGAAATAACTTCGGTGTTACATTCCTGGATCTTGAGTGAAGAAAACTAACTGACCTAACCTTCCTGATAAGAGAGATTCCACAAGAGATTAGGACAAACTGAAAAGTCTCAAGATCATTTGTGACCAATGGAAAATTTAAACCCAGGTCTATCAGAAGTGCAAGGATACTTTTCAACAACAATAGCAATTAGTACCTTTGTTACATCATTTAATTTTTTATCTCTGTGTTGGTTTGTGTCAACACAGATTGACATAGTCATAGAATTTTACTGGACAATGTGAAAACTCATTTTCAAATTTTATTGCAGTCTATCATTGCCTGCATTCACAGTCCAGAGGCCTTCCATTGTTGTGAATAACAATCGGGAGCAATTTCTGGCTGTGGTCAATGTAGAGGTTGCAGTCTTGCACCGACAGGTGTTCTTTCCTAATTGCTTCCATTAGTTTCTCTTTATTGCAGGGCTTCATTGCCCGATGAATGTAGTGCTTCAACAAATACCAGACCAGATCCATCAGCTCCAGTGTGTGGCATGACAATCAGTGTACACTCATCAAGCCCATCCTTAGTAAAATGCTCTACTCAAATGTACAGTACTTATTTCCCAATAAAATATTTATTATACCAAAAACAGATTTAAACAGAAGATGCTATTGGTACAAAATCTGTGGCAAACACAAGTACCTGATAACACTTGTAAATACACTGACAAGTCATGATGCCTCTGGGAAGTAGACTTCTCACTCAACAACATCATTACACCATAAAGTTTGATTTCATTCTATATTGTGAACCACAATTTTAATTAAATCTTTGCCTACTTTGGATTTAGAATCACAGGTATTTTAGGAAAAAGAAGAGTGCATTTTGATTCCTGTTTCTTTTCATACTCAATGGAATGTTAACACAGGCATTAGTACCAAGTGATTTCTTGCCTGAATCTTGTATTCTGGATTATCTCAATTTCGCGAGACTGAACAAAGGTAAATGAAAACTGATTGTGCCTTTCAGACTTTTGGCTGTTTGTGGTAATACCCAATCCAGAAAGAATACTGCCTGATTTTTTTATTATTATTTTTTTTTTTTTTTCACATCTGAGGTTACATTTGCAAAAAAGACATTTAAGAAATATAGAATCCCCAAGGTTGGAAAAGACCTCCAAGATCATCTAGTCAAACCATTCACCTACCACCAGTATTTTCTCACTCTAAACATTTCTTGAATACCTCCAGGGACAGTGATTCAACCCCTTCCTGGGCTGCCTGTTCCAGCACTTCACAGAATAAATTTACAGAATAAATTTTTCCTAAAATCCAACTTGAACCACCCCTGGTGCAATTTGAGGCCATTTCCTATCATCACTAGGTACATAGGAGGAGGCCAACTCCCACCTCACCACAATCTCCTTTCAAATAGTTGTAGAGAACAGTAAGGTCTCCCCTGAGTCTCCTGATCTCCAGACTAAACAACTCCAATTCCCTCAGCCACTCCTCATAAGGCTTGTGCTCCAGACCCTTCACAACTCTGTTGCTCTTCTCTGGACACGCTCCAGAGCCTCAGTGTCTTTCTTGTAGTGAGGAGCCCAAAGCTGAACACAGTACTTATTTTTAAAATAACAGTAAATTCTTGTGTCTTCTTACTGAGGAACTGAAGAGGTTTGTTTACGTTTCTTGTAGGCAAAAGTTCCAGAGTAATGTTGTATGCTTTTGTAGAGTCTTTCTCCAGAACAAAAAAGTGGTTTAGCCAAAGCGACAATTATATGAATCCATAGCTGTTGTGAATTTCTTTAGAAATGCCTTTCTCCCAATGTGAAAATATTTTTTATACCACTTTGAAAATATTCTTCAGTGCCAATTATCCACTAAAAATAAAGTCTTCTTTTTTCTTCCTCTTTGTTGTTGTTGTATCTACACAGGTAGATTCTGTCTTTTCCTATAACCAGTGATTTTTGTTTCTCTTCTGTATCATTGTTTTTTCACGTTTGTTCTTTCACTGTGTCTCCTTTTCTCCATGGTAACACAGAAGTTGATAATAATATATACTTACCAGCAGAAGGATTCAGAAGGCAGAAGTGTAAAGTACAAGAAGCATACAAAAGTCTGCCTGGAGCTGCACACTGGATCTCTAACTACTATGGGCTTTAACCTTTTCTTCTACTCTGTTCATATTTGGGTAATATTCCAAAATGATGGTCAAATTGATTTTTGTCCTTTTTTTTTTTTTTTTCTTTACCCTTCTTTTATTCTCTGTTGCTTCCTCAAGTGAAAAGTACTTCCTCATGCTTTCTTGCTTGTTGAATGTTTCAGGACTATGAAAGGAGAGAATAATATGGTGCACTCAAATGCAAAAAAAACTACAGTTGATACCAGTGGAAGCTTGCAAGTGAAAGCAGAATAGACGAGCAGCACAATGATGAAAACAATAGCCAGTCTGTGTTTCACAAACATATTTTAGAACAAAACAGAATTTCTCTGGATGATGTTCATCTGGGCCTTCTAATGTTTTTTGGGCAAACTCCCCAGCAGAGCATTCACTGGCATATTTGTGATTGTTGTTGTGCTTGGACCAGACTTTCTGGGAGAACTCTTTGCATCAAGAAAACCAGAAATCAGCTTTTCCATTCAGTGCCATTTTCTTTGCTCTAGTTGCCAAATTACAGGATGAAATAGCCCATCTTCATTTTGGTTAGTGAGATTACTTGGGGTGCCCAGCAGTCCCCACTGACCAATGATCTTCTCTGTTACCTGATGTGAGCAGGAGGTGTCATTCGTTGTGTCATTATTTCACTTGTACATTTCTAACCAATGTTGCTTGCTCTTCAACATCTCACAATTGTGTTGGCCAAATTGCTTAGCCAAGTGAATGGCCAAATTCATCCAGAGGACTTGTAAAACACAGAAAGAATGTAAATATTAACATAATTAGATGAATTTGCAACATTTTTTTAAACACACACACACACAAACTCTTTGCTTTTAGGCGTGCAGCCGAAAGAACAGTATGTGTCACTGAAATTTAAAGCCATTTGCTTAATCTCACCTTCCGGAACACTTACCTATGAGCCACAGTCACAGCTGCCTATGGGATAGATGGAGCCTGCACAGTGCAAACCCCTGCTTCAGACTTGCTCTTGAACTAGCTGGTAGAGTCAAGAATTTTCTGGCCATTTAAAAAAAAAAAAAAGACACTGAAGTACTCACTGTTGGAAACCAGGGAGTATAGTGATTTTGGTAAAATGTGTTAACTATGACATTTTTAGACCACAGTATTTCTATTTTTGGTACCAAAAACAGCTTTTCAAAAAACCAATCTTCATTTCAGCTACTGAAATTAATTATTCATGGATTTTTATTGCGCAGTGAAGTTCTCTGGCTGTGTTTGGGCCCAGTGCTTATAAGCTCAACTGCCTTTGCTCTCACATTGTAATTTTGCTCTCACTTCCCCAGCTCTGCAATTCTTAGAAGCAATATATCTTAGGAATAAAGAGTCCTTTACCTTAAATTGTTAAAGCAGCAAAACCAGCCCAGGACTTAACATATCACACTGTTCTTCCCAGTACAAAAGAAAGGAAGATTTGTCTGACAGAGCATCCCTCTGTGGTATAAAGTAGAAAGGAGCTAATGCCATCTTGAAGTCAATGGTCCACCTGTTGGGACAGGGTGGGTGACTCCTCCTCCCATCAGTGTCAGCCTTATCGGCATGGATTTTATTTATTTATTTATTTATTTATTTATTGCCAGAAGCCACGATCTCATATTTGTCAGGTATTGGAAGCAGACAAAGTCAAAATCACTCCTACAGTTTTGAGGACGCGAGGATATTATTCTGCGGCTACGCTACAGCTAGTTATGCTGTGCTGCTCTCACTTACTACCTCCTGTGCTGCCACCTGCCAGACCCAGCCCGCCTCATCCAAGAGCCGTCTGGCATTGCTGGAGCATGAGGGGCACGGCCTCCCCGTGAAGGTGGAGTATGTTGGCACTGCAGGCCAACAACCCTTCATTCTTCAATATGGCTGGCGCCCAGGGTCAGCGCAGGAGAAGTTTTTTTCTGGTCCAAGTAGCTCAAACAAAAGCCAATTACTGCGTGCATGATGAGGCTAACAGTGCACCCTGATAGCAGTGCTGGGTTTATATGGTAGAGACGTGCAAGTTCTCAGCACACTGCTGGGTAGGGAAATGGAGTGTTGGCATAGCAGCTTACAAATTTAGATGCTCTCTAATGATATGGTATGAATTAAATACTGCATTGTAGATACTATGGAGCAGCTTCCACAATGTCTGCCTTTGACCGCTTTTTTTCAGTCCTTAGAGCTCACAACAAACAGTACAACAGGTCTGAAGATTTTTGTCCTTTTCTAGGACAGATCCAGCCAGCACTGTATGATCAGGGTAAAGCTCCAGAGCAGAGGCATGGCAGGGCTCAGGCACGCGTTTCCATGGAAGAGCAGTGAAGGTGATGATGTGGCAGCTTGTGGTGTTATGGTATGGAGCCCATACAACTGCGGAGAGGCAGATTGGCTGGCCCGAGTGGAGCCTTTCTGCCAAGATGCCTTACCATGAGCTCACTCGAGTGGGGACCTTAGGCTGCACCCACTCCTCCATTAAGGCCTGTCACTCACCGCTGTGGCCGCCGTCCAGATGGACACGAAGTTACACAGGCTGGAGATGAGGCTTTGTTCCCGCTGTCATACTGAGGAGCCCATTTTTCTAAGGAAGCAGCTTTCAGATATTTGGGTTTGTGCCAGGTCCTGATAATCCAGAAAATCCTGAAGTGTGTTCTTTAAAAATAGTTTTCTCTTCACCTTCTTCTGCAGGACTGCAAACACTGCAGTAGGAATAAGGGCTTCTTGTTTGACAGCGATTTTTATAGGATCATGCGGGGCTTTTGTTTTAAAATATATTAATTCATTATAATGTAAAGTCATCTGCCTGGGGGATGTGGGATGTTGTTGGAATACAACCAAATATTGGCTTGTAGCCTTCTAAACCAGGGTGCTGAGAAATAAATCCTAAATAGAGATAGATGAACTGTTTATATTGAAAATATATTCAACTTCACCTTTCTTTTCTTAAGGGTCTTGCTCTGAACAGTTGTTGTTTTCAGAATTTGTTCAGCACATGAAATGCTGCTTGCTGATACATTGTAAAGCAAAAGTTATTTGTGTAAATGCAAATTATTGGAAATACTTTCTCCCTCATTGGGGGTGCCACGGTCTTCTAATTACATTGCATTATTCCTTCTCCCTAATTAGGTAAGTAAAAAATACATGGACAAAAAGAAGAGGCTAATTATAAGTAGTATTTTTTATATGTTAGCTTAATAGCAGTATTGTATCTAAAGCAAAAAACAAAGAATATGGATGAGGAAAACATATTAAAAAGCTACTGTAGAATGAATAAATAGAGTAATGCAAACATCACCTTCTTTTCCTTCTAAATAATTTTAAAATGTGCTTTTCTCCCTTTGCATCCACATCTTTGCATTTGATCCTCATTCTAGTGAATTCTTGATTTTCTGAGGTCTTACAAAAAACTATTTTAAAAGTCCTCCAGAAGATGAGGGCTAAAGCTTCCGAGTTTTCTTTCCACTGATATTTCAGCAGAACAATGCACTGCTCTGCAGAATCTGTGATATTTGCTGTGATATTTATTATTTCTCAGGTGTTCATTTGAAGAATTTGTCAGAATCTTTAGCATGTTCAGTGAACTCTAATGACTTTTGGTTCAGTTAGTGCCAAATGAAATGTAGGTTTGTAGAATGTTACTGATTATTAATTTGCAGGTTTTTAGCATGTGAAGATCAATGAGGACAGTGTAGCATCTTGCTACTCCCTTTACAAGCACGAAAACTAGATGAGCATTAATTCTTAACTTTACCAGCTAATAGTGCTGTGGTGTTTCTGCTGTTAGTATTTAAGGCAGCTTGCTATGTCCACTGGCATCACATTGACCTTAAAGGAGCTCCACATGGGAATGACAGTGTTCTCATATTCTGCCAGTTATATGGCTGAAGGAAAAGACAGAGGGAAGAGACATAATGGGCAAGCAAGATTAATGGGCACAAATCAACCCAAGCCAGCCCTGTGCAATATGATGTATTCAAGTCTGTATTTGATGAATTTCACGTCCATTGTTCCCAGTGCAAAATGAAACTGGAATAGAATGTTGTGCAGACATAGTTCAAAGAGTTAAATTTGACCTTGATTGAATTGTAGAATAATCAAAATTATAATTACAAGATCAGACTTAAGATCTGATATCTTAAATGTAAGATATCAGAAGGAATTTACAGTTCGGAGTTCAGAAGGATAATCAGAATGTTTGTTTGAAACAATGCATCTCAAATACATCATAGATTTTAACAAAGAACATCATTACTGCCTTATTGACATTCACTGTGCTTAGGAAAATGCTTCTGCCTAAATCTTGGAATCTGCTGTTCTACTCCTGTATGTTCATATTTACAATTAGTTTTCAATGGTGTCAGCAGAAGGATGACAGTTGACAAGGACTAAGCAGAGGGAGAGTAGCCTATTTTTTACAGGGCTTTTTTATTTTTTCCATTCCCTCCTGCTTTATCCTTCACTTATGCAGACCTATTTATCTCACTTCATCATTTGTTTCATCACATCAGAAGTCCAGGCTGTGAGCTGTCTGATGTAGGCAGATGTTTTTCATTATTCAGTGCAGGTAGTTATTGCAATGTAAATTAATATAAAGTAATCTTTGTCACTTCTCAGAGAATAAGATAGTTAAAGTAGTGAGACTGCTTGTGTGTTATCATGTTACACTGAGGTAACAGCTACAGATTATTTGGGTAGATCTAGAATTTCCATTAAGAGACTGACTTTGTATACGCTGAGTTGAAAATAATGCCAATAAAGCCCTCTGTTGAAGATTGGGGCAAAAAATAAGCTAGCAAATGAACAAGAAAAGAGAATTTAGGACTGTCATCTGATAAGATAACCTATATAACTCTAAGAGCAGTGTTATCTGCATATTTGAATACCTTAGGAGGAATTCATAACTTTTTGCTTGACTTCCCCAAAGATCTTGAAATTTGGATTGGTAATAAAACTTTTTTTTTTTTCTTGCAAGATACAAGCAGGCATTAAATCGATACAATTGACAAAGTAAATATAGAAATATAAAAAACCTTAGTTAAAACAGACTTCAGAGGGATTTGACAGATTACAGGCTGTTAACACTGTCATAATCACTGTTAAAATTTGTAATCTCATTAACATTGGAGAACAGAAACCAAACTGAACAAAGCTGAAAAAATGATTAAAGAAACCTTCTTATTATAGCCACCAGAAATGTTGTGAAATATAAGAAAGAATGAAGGGGAGTGAGAACATCTCAGAAAGGGCTGATGAAACGAAAGCTGTGATGAAATATCTCCTGCCTTTCGATACGGCACTTAAAATTGAAGATCCCACATTTAGTCCAAACTGATGTTTGTTAAGCACTGTTTGTCACGAGGGGTGGAAGGCTGTATCACAATGATGCATAACAGTAATTATAAAATCAAAGGAGACAGAATCACCGAGCTCACAATTTTCTCCATTGTTAAAAGTCCTGCCTATCTGTCTGACCATTCTGACATCAATCAACTGTTTTCATGTTGTTCATGTCAAAATTTCTGAACAGGATAGAAGCACAAATTCAGCAATTATGTACTCATATTTTTATCTGGGGTAGAAGGAGCTAGTGAGCTTAGCTCGGCTGTATACCTTGAGTATTGTTGCTTTTGCAGACAGACCTGCAAGGTGCAGGAGGGGAATCAACTCTTTGAAAGGGTGGATAACTGCAGAACAAGGGGAAATGGTTTTAAGGTGCGGGAGGGGAGATTTAGGTTGGATGTCAGGGAGAAATTCTTTACAGAGAGAGTGGTGAGGTGCTGGAACAGGCTGCCCAGAGAGGCTGTGGATGCTCCATCCCTGGAGGTGTTCAAGGCCAGGTTGGATGGGGCCCTGGGCAGCCTGGTCTGGTATTGGATGTAGAGATTGGTGGCCCTGCCTGTGGCAGCGGGGTTGGAGCTTCATGGTCCTTGAGGTCCCTTCTGACTCTGGCCATTCTGTGATTCTGTGATGAAAATAATATTATCAGATGGCCTTAAGACTTCTTTTTTTTTGCAAGATTTTGAAGTTTCACTGTTTATATAGATTAATTAAAACAGTAGATCTTTCTACTTGATGCAAGCAGATTTAATGCACAGATTCCTGAGAAACACAAAATGTGACAGTTGAGCATAAAACATAGTTATTCTTTTTACATTGCATCACTGTGTACATTACCAACATCATCTCATCAAAAAACAATGTGAGAAGGTGAGCAGGTTCTCCTAAGTCAATGCTGCACGAGAAATAACCTCAAAAGAAATCATAAATTACAGATAAATATGTAAATTCGTTCTGCTCACAGCAAGTGATACAACTCAGAGTCCTCTCTGAGCAGAGGGTTTTCAGTCTTTTAGTGTGATGAAGTTGATATCGTCAAGTCCATGGTCAGTGTGTTCAAGCCATGGCACAATGCTAAAGCTATGCTAAAAACTGGAAGTCAAGCAAAAAGACTCACTAACTCCATTTTCTGTTATTATTTTAATGTGTACTCCAGTTGACAGTACACTACGGAAATATAATGTTGAACGTCTTGATGATAGTCTCTGACAGGTACAATTAGTATTTATACTTGTAAATGAAAAAGATACAAAATTCAAAAACCAGCAACTGACCTGTTAACAGCAGCCCACTGATTTTCAAGAAATTTAACTAATTAATTTAGGTAACTAGATTGCAAATCCAATCTAATATTCTATTCAGTAGTTAAATCAAAATATTACATGAGACATTGTTGAAGACAATGGAGTCTAGGTCTGCAATCCTCCAACATTTGCTAAAGCTGGTTAATGATTGTGGAAAAGAAAAGAATGAATAAAATGCAGAATGGAAGTCAAATAACTTTTCAGATACATTGCATGTTTCAGATTAAGGTTGAGATGATATCCGTTCTTAACTAAGAAATACACATTTTATATTCACAGCAGAAATACAACAACAAAGTTATTACAACCAAGACGCAAGCATATTCATATGATGACTTACAACTTCTGTTGCAGAGGTGTTGGCTTTCTAGTCCCTCAGCTATTTGAATTACTGAAGATGGAGGTCATGTGAAGGTTAAGCAGATGGGGAGATCAGGGTTTCATGGGACAAACTCAGCAGCAACCTTTGAGCAATCATTCCAGAGAATCTTCTGGGATCTGGAGTAGGAACCATAAGAAAACGGAAAAGATAATAATATAATAAGCAAGCAGGCTAACAGGACCTCATGGGAAGGGTTATTAAAATCTGCTTTCATATTAAAGAGGATTAGGATGGACACCTGATTCTTTGGTAGCCAAAATGAGTAAGCAATCCAGTGTACACAATCCCCCTGGCTTAAAAGCAGACTGAATATAGTCCAAACTATTTGCCTCTCTGAATTGGCTATCAGAAATGTGAGAATTGCAGGTGCTGCCAAAACTGCCTTTTTGCTGCCTTTTCAATAAAATTTCTCTTTATAGCTATGTGCAGAATGTATGACCTTATGTATGGGGATCTAATTTAGCAGAACAAAAAATGGGACATAACCAGAGTGATCCTTCACTAGGTGCAAAAGGAAAACCTCATTGTCAGTACTAGGAGGTTTGGTCCAATGAACACACTGTAGGAACAGTAAGTTCTTCTGATCCAAAAACAATCTGTTGCTTGGGACTACTAGGTGTGCCTTTACACCAGATCAGGGAGATTGTAACTACTACCTTCACTGATGTCACCAAGGACCCTGTGTAGCCTCAGTTGCACTCTGACCCATAGGAAAACCAGTGTTATCCTGCCTTTCTCTATTTTGTCTAGGCCACATATTTGCTTCTGGATCATTTACAGAATCACAGAATCACAGAATCACAGAATTGTAGGGGTTGGAAGGGACCTCCAGAGATCATCGAGTCCAACCCCCCTGCCAAAGCAGGTTCCCTACAGCAGGTAGCACAGGTAGGCATCCAGGCAGGTCTTGAACATCTCCAGAGAAGGAGACTCCACCACCTCCCTGGGCAGCCTGTTCCAGTGCTCCGTCACCTCACTGTAAAGAAGTTCTTGCGCATGTTTGTGCGGAACTTCCTATGCTCCAGTTTCCAGCCATTTCCCCTTGTCCTGTCTCCACTCACCACTGAAAAGAGTCCGGCCTCGCCATTCTGCCCCCCACACCTTAGATATTTATAGACCTGGATCAGGTCCCCTCTCAGTCTCCTTTTCTCAAGGCTGAACAGACCCAGTTCACTCAGCCTTTCCTCATAGGGGAGATGCTCCAGGCCCTTCACCATCTTCGTGGCCCTCCGCTGGACTCTTTCCAAGAGATCCCTGTCTTTTTTGTACTGGGGAGCCCAGAACTGGACGCAGTACTCCAGATGAGGTCTTACCAGGGCACAGTAGAGGGGGAGGATCACCTCCTTTGACCTGCTGGCCACGCTCTTTTTAATGCATCCCAGGATGCCATTGGCCTTTTTGGCCACAAGGGCACACTGCTGGCTCACGGCCAACCTGTCGTCCACCAGGACACCCAGGTCCCTTTCCGCAGAGCTCCCCTCCAGCAGGTCATCCCCCAACCTGTACTGGTGCATGCAATTATTCCTCCCCAGATGCAAGACTCTACACTTGCTTTTGTTAAACCTCATCCGGTTTCTTTCTGCCCAGCAAGAATATATTTAGAATATCTGAAGTTACAAGCACTGTTATTTTGCACAAGTAGGGGAAGGCTTATGTTTAGTCATCCAGCACTGCTGGGTTTGGCCCTGTAGCTGAGATGCTACAGTGTCTTCAGTAGGACAGATGGACAATATCAACAAAGGTGCTTTGAAAACAATTAAGAAGCATTATTGAGTAGCAGCCACCGCGCCTACCATCATGGTGAAGTAGTCAGTCTATCCTGGGTAACTGTTCCTGTTAGACTGATACAAAGCAAATGAGAAAGAAAGAAAAAAATCGTTCATGAAAAAATGGGCCCCATATTTGGATGTATTAAAAACAAAGCATGCATTTTTAAAAGTGGATCAGGACATTACTAAGGCAGAGCCCTACCATTTTGGCACATCGTGTACTCTAGAGTAGAAAAAAAAAAAAAAAAGAAAAAAAAGAAAAAAAGAAATAATAATGCATATGTGTGGTAATAATCTGCACATGACTGGTTGCTGTAATATGCACTGCTGTACTGCCAGCAGGGAAGTGAGTGATTGCATCTCTCCTACACAATGGACGCTGGCTGTGCCTCACATGGTTTTTCAGCTGGAGAACAAGTAAGGGAAGGGACAGAAAGGAATGAAAACCTCTGCCTGACCCAACTTCCCCAATCTCAAGTAGTCAGAAGTTTTTTTGGCATTTTCTTCTTTATGCTTACTACTACGCTCTAGGAATTTGCAGAGTGAGAGGTGAAAGACTGCTACGCACCTTTGACTTTGACCTCTGTGTCCTATAGCACTGGCAGCAAGACAAGTCTCAGGAGCCATGCTCATCAGGAAAGTTTTGCTTGTTTTTTTAGTCTGGTGGCTTATCCAGTTTGATATTCAAATATATCTGTCAGGAATAAGAGTGTGGTGCTTCAGTTCTTGCTCGGGCCTGATGACATTGATTTGTGAGCATACTGCTTGACTACGGGATGTGTGACAGATAAATTTTATCAAAATTAAGGCACAATTAAACATTTCATCTTCCTAATTACTGGCTGTAGATTCAGCCTGATGACCATGTGCTGTAAGAAATCAGCGACCATTACACATTTTAATGGAGCACAGCTGTCTTACAGCTTGGTAATATTTGCACAGTGCCACAGAACTGTAATTTATGATAAAAAGAAAAAATGTGTATTGGCTCTTTTTTGCCAAAATAGATTAAGGATTCATATACTTTAATGAGATTTGGACCTAGCCTTGGATTATCGTTATAAATGATTTATGTGCATGTTGGTGGACTCCTGTAGTTTTGAATTGATTTGTGTTTTGGTCGACCAATATGTAATTCACTGTTTCCTTGTGTGCCAGTATTTGCATTCTTTCCCCTTTCTCCATTTCAGCTCTAGTTTTCTACCATAACTTAGTGAGAAGGGCAACCAGGAAGGTTAAGGAAGATCTGAGGCATAGATTCCAGGAGACTCCCTCACAGCAAAAGCTGCCCCCTAAATCCCTTCCCTGCTCCCCTGTCTCCACACCCCAGGCTCAGAGAGGATGATGCAGAAGGAGTTGAGGGGAGATGGGTGACACCAGCCTGGAGCAGGGTCAATCCTGCAGCTTGGAACCAGGGCACAGGGGAACAGATGCTCCCTGAACCGCTGCTCAGGGAAAGACCTGCTCAAACACTGCCACATTTCAAGGCAGAGTCCCAGAATCCTTCCTCCTGCTTGTTCAAAGCATGACCTACAAAGGGATGGTTGCTCCTCCACTTGATATTTTCCAGTTCCAGATGGTATTTCTAGAAAAGGTTCCCCTTCTCTAAAAATAAAAAGGAAAAAACAAAATATTATTAAAAACAAAAAACAAAAACATCCGGCAACAACAACAAAATCAACATATGTATCGAAGTTATTATTCTTGGATTTAGTATTATTATTATATATTCTATACTTCTCTTATCCATTCTTTTCATTAGTAGGTTTCTTTCACAGATTATTCAGAGAACGTATTGAGCAAGAGGAACTATAAGGATAAAATCAGGTGCTTCACAGATACACGTGTACATATATATACAGTGATTGCATTTGTGCATGTTTTATTTTTGCATTAAATGTAGTGAACTAAATCCATACTAAGTTTAACTACCTCTATTTCTGAGGAGTTATGCTTTAGTCAAGAATTTGCCTCATATGTTGCAAAACCCAGAGATCCGTATGTTCAAAAGAAAAGAAAAACTAAGTTCTAATTTTCATAATAATAATGAAAAAACCTGTCCAGGCTTGATTTACTTCAATGTTCATATGCTGGAATGTTTCATACTGTACCAGGTTGCATATGCTTGCACACTAATTCTCAATTGCCGTATGCAGTTTGTGACAACCATCTGCTAAGACCTCCCTTAGAGTTCTTTCTCCCACTCAGCCCAGCTGAAATAAAAATATGGACAGAAACAACTTCTGCAGGGAGATGAAAAAGTTAATAGGGGACTTGGAGTTAGGCTGTGTATCTGATTTGAATTCCATTGCTCCCACAACTTATGCCCTACTTATAAAGCATTCCTGAAGTGTAAAACATTAAATATAACAGAAAACTGCAAAATAAAGCCATACTTCCTTTGACAGACCCGAATGTGCTAGAAAGGTAATAATAAAATATGTATACACAGCACACATGTGTTAGCTCGCTCTCACTAACCAGTCTAAAACAGCAGCTTCGGCTGACTGTATCTAGCACCTCATCACATTAAAGCACCCTAAAGCAGGAGGGGGATGAGTGGTGAGAAAAAGAGGGTGTGAGAGAGAAGGGGCTGAAAAATCTGCTCTCGGTTTCATCGCCAGAGAAGTGACTCCATTTAAGCCAATCTCGTCACAAACTCTGAGTGCTGGATGTCAGCTGCTCCAGATCAAGCTGGAGGTGCAAGCCAGCGAGCAGAGCATCTGAAAATGAGAGACTGCGGGTGAAAGAAACGGGAAGGTGAATAAGAGGTGAGCAATGATAGAGGGGGGAGCCATGGGGTAGGAAAGTGCTGATGGACTGTTACCTTCGAGCATCTGATCATCTCCAGTTTTCCATTTCACCTTATCTTCCAGTCTTGGGTTAAATTCCCCATCACATTTGAATCATAGAAAACAGGAGTGACAGAAAGTTCAAATGGGTGAGCAGTCAGTGCCCTGCCCTCCAGCATGACCATCTACATCAAAGCCATGGAGCACATCAGTGTTAGTAAGTCAGTGTTTAGCTAGTTCATTCTTTAAAACCTCCCAACACAATAATAGTGATTCCATTGTGGTTTGTTGTCTTTGTGCTGTTGTTTTTTTTCCTCCTAAGATCAAATCTTTTTCCTTTCCTACCATTTGAAGCCTCACGTTTCTTGTTGGAGTATCAGCTATCATGGAAAAGTAGTGGTAATAGTGGTTTCCTCTGCACATACATTTGAGGTCCTGGCTGTGTGGAGAAGAGGTAAAGATGGCTCCAGGTGTCTTAAAGACAACAAAGCTATACATTCATGGCAGCATGATGATCATCCAGTTCTTAATACGATTTTTTGTCCCATGTTTGTTTTGTGAAAAGAGATGAATGCCCTGAGAGAAGAATGATGACAGAATTAAGTATTTGGAGCCAGAAATCATGGATCTTGGGCTGCATTTCTGTGATGATGACTTCAGCAGGTTTTCATTGCAACTGCGAGTGAAAAACTGAGCACAGCAATGAAGCCTATGTGATGTGACTTAAAAAGAGGAGAAAGGAAAAGGGGAAGAAGGAATAATTTTTGTGCTGCTGAAAAAAATTGTATCTGGAACTCAGGTGTTGTGAGATTTTTAAAAGCAACATATCAAGGTATTTGGCAAACACAGTATTCCTCGTTCAGATTGTCTTAGGTGATATCTTGGGCTTCAGAAGCTCAGTGAGTGAGTCCTAAGAGATTCACTCTAGAAATGGTAAGGCTACGACTATGTAAATCTTGAAACTGTAATAGAATTGAACTACTTAAAGAGCTTTTGAAAGACTGGCATATTAAGTTATGTATCAATTTGTCCCCCACTGATTATTAACTTAACAGCTGCTCTAAGTGTAGCCTACCAGTTTTAAATATAGGAGCAGCAGTAAATAGTTCATTGTGATATTCCAGATGGAACACTTAAAGCAAATTAAAATATCTGCATATTTGAGTTTTCTGTAGCACAACTGTTATGTCATTCTTTTATGTAGGTAGTGTAACAATCACTTATCCCTACAGGATTAAAAATTTTGAGGGTATGGATGAGAAGAAAACTGATAACCAAATATTCAGCAAGTTCTTCTGCTGCAGAAAGAGTTTCAGAGGCTGAATCAGGAGCATGGAGACCTTCTCTGGAACTGGGATCTGGTTTCTGTTCTTCTGGATTCTTTCTGCTCATGCCAACTGCTGGCGATTTCTATGAGGTGCCATGAACTATCTGTTGCTAACTTCTAGCAGGCGGTAACTTGAGGCATGACTGTTCTAGAAGGTAAATAATTAAAACAAATGAAATTAGGAAGAAGGGCAGTTATAGTGACTTGCATTGCTTACAGAGTTGAAGTATTGGGCAGTGACTGCCTCTTGTAATGTTCCAGTCCCACAGCAGACACTGAGTTAGCTGCTGGCTTGTCTGCAGTGCCTCTGGAGGCACTAGTGTTAGAAACGAATAGCTAATCAGTGTTAGAAACATAGCTAGAATTTATGGTTTCTCCTTGTGCACCTGTGCTTGATCCCCAGGACATAGAAAAAGGTCAACATGTTCTTATAAAATAGTGACAGAAAGCTGCTTAAAAATGTATCTTGAAGTATACAAGAAGATAAAAAAGATGCCAGAAGGTAATGATGGTGTAAAATTATGAAAGGAGCCCCACTATCACTGCTGGTCTTGTGTTCAGCTGCACTTGTTTTAGATCACCAGATTCATTGGAGGATGCTTAGGAAAGAATATTCAGCATGCCCTAGAAAATGTTGCTTTTATTGTATGCAGGTACACTTTACCTGCTTTTTATTTCAGTTTGCCTCATCTCTTTGAAAACTCTGGGAAGTTGTGTTCATTTTTCACTTAAGATACATGTAGCACCTTTAAAATGCAATGCACAACACCATATGAACGAGGAGTATTCGTTACTGTTGTCAATGCTTTTAAACTCCCTAATTTTGCACTCCAGGAGGTGCTACAGCTGGATGGCAATAAAAGACCAGTTTCTGGTATTCCTTCTGCTTCACTGAGTTGATATTACTCTGATACTCAGCAGCTATCTGTGATGTTATTAAACATACAGTGGACAAATGGTTTCATCTTTAGAACTGATAAGGCTGATAGTTCTTCTGGTCTGTATACCTGTAGCTTTTCTGAAGTATTTTTCAGTGCATTGAATGTTCTATATTTAAACTGCTGGAATTAATTAAAATAATAACTAGACTGTAAAGCACTGTGATGCTGTGACCACGCTGGCCCCTATCTCCTGTTACCCTCATATAGAAAACTGTTTCTGCTATTTCCTTCCAGAGCTGGTGGCGATACCAAAACGGGCAGTCCTCATGCAGGCAATATGTAAAGGAAATGGGTCAGCTCACATCACTGCCGAGAAAACAGGGTATCATGCAGATGGCAAACACAGAACAACAGAAATCTTACTGCCTCCTTCATGGTGCTGCTGATTAGTGCCAGGTACCTGTTCTGCTGCTGCTTCTCCTCCAGGGCAAGGACCTCCAGCTCACCAGTGGGAGGCTCTTTCACCAGAAGTATGTGCGCTCACCTGATAATACAAAGAGAGATGTATAATGTCATTCTTAGGTCACAGTTCAGCTCAAAGCCACTTCCCTGGGTATAAAAGTCATTTATAAAATTTGCTTCCTTTTGTAAATGGGAGAAAAAACTCTATGTGCTCTGTCTCTCTGTTGTTCCAGAATTGTAGCTGTCAAACGATTGGTCTGTTTTTTCCATGTATTGGACTATGTTATATCTCAGCCTTATTTGTGAATAACATGGTATTTATTTATGCAAGATCAGACTTAAGCAATCACAACAAAAATGATGCTGGTATTACTAATAGGTCTTCCTTGATACCCAGTTTGTGGAGTCTCGATCCCTAATTTTGCATGCAACAAAGCAGTCCTGCAGTTTTCAATAAAAATGCCTCTTACTGACTCCAGTGTGAGCTGGTGGAGGCAATTACCTGTATGTATTGCTCTATATGTGCTGGGAAAAAGCACATTACAGCATGCCTATAGCCACATAACTCAGTATCAGTGGCAAGAGTCACTATAGGAGAAACTTGATGATGGAATGCTGAAAAACCTCTGGCAGATTAGTTCCTCTTACTGGTAGGTGTTACAGTGACAATATATCAATCTTTTTAAAGTAATGCATTACCATTCACAAGTCCATGGGCTGCTTTTATACTTCCATCGTCATATCTGTGGCCTTCAAAGTTACAGCTGATGGACCTTCTGTCAAGACCCAGATCCTTAATCAATGTGACAGCATCCTACATTTTTTGAACCCAGAGGCCTTGAAAAAGTTTAATGCAGCTTCCAGGTAAAGTTCAATCCACATGGCTGAGTCCCCTGAAGTATTTTCTGTAAAGAACTGCCCTCCCCCTCCGTGTTACCATACCCAGCATGCTTCACATTTTGAGAAAGTGGAGAGCTGGGCTGGAAGGTCAGGCATTATTGCAGTAGAATATAGTAATATAGAATATTGCTGTACAGACCTCTGATGACCATTAACAGATTGGATGCAAGACCTACAGCAAATTCCTGCACTTGCAAGAATCTATTAACACAGAGGTGAGGACTTTTGCCAACAGAAATGAGTTCCTCCTGGTCACCATAACCATGTATGCTTTTAAACATGTGTGTATGAGAATATGAAGAGGAGTATTTTTGAGGAAAGGGAAATACATGTGAATTTTGGGTACAACAATTTTATTAATGATGAAGGCTGATGTTGGTCTTGTTTAGACTTTGAATGTGCCAACACAACCCATCAACAGTATTGAGTTATTTTATGGTCTTACACCTGAGCTTACCAAATGATGCCAGGGATATAAGATTACTTGACAAAAAACTGCGAGCCTGAGAGCCTCTCAGCATTCCCCAGTTATAGCAGAGAAAAAGGAATCTCTCTACAAATCTTACTTCCCCAGGACAAAATTATCCCCTCTCCCTTTGCACGTATATGGACACATACACACGCAGTCAGAATGTGGCCCCCAGTGCTTTTGTTCCCTGCTCTCATCAATGAGTGCAAATTAACTGCAAAATAAATAAATACTAGCCACGTTATGATATGAATTTCCTGTGGAAGGGAATGTTCCAGAATCCCAATTGCTACATTTTCTTCGTCTCTTTCAGTTTTACCCTTTACATGCAAAATGGTTATATACAGTCATTATCCAACTTAAATAACAATGTTGGTAATTGTAGCAGAAGTGAGTTCACTTATGGTTAAGTTAAAATGCTATATATCAGATACGTTCATGTGATCCATATTAAAAAATTAAACAATGAAAAATAACGCTATCAAACATGAAAATCCATTAATGCCGATCATTAGATTTTAACTATGCTTTTCGGGTTGATAATGTGGAGAAGAGGAAGACACTTCAGCTGACCATGCCTAATGCTGCAAGCATGCAGCAGAATTAAATTCTTTATTTTTTCAGTATCCAATAAAGAAAACAGGAGCACTGCCTATTAAAATGTAACAACTTTGATGAAAAGATCTCTTAGTTTCCAGTCTCTTACTGTAGCCTTTATCCAGAACTCATACCGCAGGTACCGCATTGCATAAATAAGCTGATCTGTCAGGTTTTTGGCAATTTATGGGGCTGGTCAGCCTGTACATTCGTGCAGTTTTTTGTTGCAATGAGATGTAATGGCTTTTCAGCGCACCATAAGCACAGTTGTGACCACAGGCTCACTAGTGTCATTTTGTGTGCAGTAATGAAGCCTGACGAGTGGTCTCCTGCTTGCAGATAGCCGGCTGTTGTCCTAAAAATGCAAACCATTGCCTCGGGCCATGGAATCAGGAACAGGCAAAGGACAGTGGCACAGGCACGGCTCCCCACTGCTCACCCTCCCTTCAGCACACTGCACTTGGATGCAGCAGAATAGTCTTTACCCTTGTACATAAGGACACAATGAGAGAAAGTGATAAAAGCAAATCTGCAAAGGCCATGTTGGAAATCAGGCTTTGTGATGTTGCTGAGCTCATGCTTGGAAAAAAAAAATCCGTTGCCCATACATTTCCTCCATACGCAGGGAGCACCAGGAGTAAAATGATGCTACTTCATTGTAGTTTCTTTTCATGTTCTGTGTGTCTGCATAAATGTTTGTGCAGAAATACGAGTGCGTGCTTATTTATATTTATTTACGTTTTGCAAATGTGTACTTACACCCACACCAGCACACACACACATGTATACATACACACAAAGAGGCAGAGCGAGCAGGCAGGCAGCTCACAGGAACAAGCCCGGCTGCTTGTTCTCACAGTTCATCTATATTCCATGGCCCAGGAGGGGCAGGGGGCTCACACTTTCCCCAGCCCTGCAGCAAGACCCCCTCTTAGCTCAAACACTTGGGGTTTGCCAGAGAGCTCCCCTGCGCCGGGCAGCGCAGCGCTGCGAGTTGTCCTCGTTTCTGGATGAAAAAGGAAAAGTAGATTGTTCTGGGTTAAAGTGGGTGATTTATGATTTAATTAAGCTGTGTAGCACAGCTCTTTCCTGCCCCCTTTCCCCACACCTGTTCTTGTGGTAGAGAATCTTGACACCTGAAGGGTAGTTTGCTGTTTTGGAAGGTATGGACTGCCTCTGTGATTTCTGCATGCACACTCAGTGTGTTGTAAACAACTACAGGCAAAGGATGTGGAGCAAAAGTGACAAACTTATTCTAGTTATAACCTCAGTGTCATGTTCTTCCTCATTGTTTCATAGCTCTCTGGAAAGTTTTCCTTGCTCAGAGAACATTTCATGGTGGGAAGCACCTTCATAAAATATCATTCCAGGGGAGAAAAAGGGAGCCAGATGCTTCCATGCTCATCTTTACTGAGGATTTTCCAGTCTCCATTTTCAAAATGTCTATGCACTCATTTCACAGATTGCAAAAAGCTGCAGGTGGTATTCCTCATGCAGGGGTAGAGCTGGATGGTGCATGAGGAGGAAAAGAAGGGAAGCTAAAGGAGGCACAGCAGTAGGTTCCATCTGAGTACCCCTCATCAGCTGTGACTTTGTCTTAGAAGTGAGTCTGATCCTCAGATGTAAAACCTCATAGACTCATAGAATCATTTGAGTTGGAAGGGACCCTTAAAGGTCTTCTAGTCTAACTCCCCTGCAATGAGCAGGGACACCTACAGCTACATCAGGTTGCTCAGAGCCCTGTCCAGTCTGACTTTGGATATCTCCAGGGATGGGACATCCACCACATCTCTGGGCAACCTGTTCCAGGGCCTCAAACCTAAGTTACCTGATTTTCTATTACTTCACTTCTGAAGTAGAAGAAAATATCTGGTGAAGTATCAGGACTGCTACAAACAAGGAGACTTGGCACACTTAAATAAGCAGTTCACCAAGTTATGTGGCTCTAAAAATGGTAAAAGTAGCAGTTTCTTTTGTAACAGCCAGTCACCAACATGCATTGTAAAGAATGCATTACATTTGTCCTTATTTCTCAAATAGCTAGCTTAATATTGGTAGTTCTGAAATGTTAAATATAAACCGGAAACATGCAGAATGTACAACATTGCTTTTCTTTCCAACGTTTTCTTTTTTCAACATTTTTTTCTTTTTTTTATGTTTGTGAATTTTTTTAATGGGAAAATTGCAAAGTTAAGGTAGCATTAACCCTCTATTCGGGTATATGTAATAGAAAATGCTTGAACTTCTGGGACAGCAGCTATTTCTATGGATACAGTATGTTGAACAGACATGGAACAAAGAAAACCAAAACAGTTGGTTCTCTGCTGTCAAGGAAACAAGCTGCTCTTTCTGCTTAAATATCTTCTACCAAAACTAGAGGGAAAAAAATCCTCCAAAACTCGAGTTCACACTTAAAAAGAAGTCTGACTTACAGGCATTAAATGAATTCATTTTCAGATATTTGAGGGAGGGATACTGTTGCGTCTGAAATGGATAAATCGGCATATATATCCTTGAGAGCCCCGAAGGTTAAAGTTATTCTTAAAAGAAAGGTAAATGTTAAATCATTTTTGGGAACAGTAGGAGTCCAGAAAGAAAGTGAGAAAACATTCTTCAGTGTTCTTGTTTTTGTGCTGCATGCAGATGACTTATTTAGATTACATTTGGTTATTTGTGATCCTGTATTTCAACCGCCTTTTTTGCACCTATTTAATCTACTCAGTACTTTGTAGTTTAAAATAATGAAAACTAAACTTCTTATTTGTTGAATAACAGAAAATTTTAATAGGTACACTTCTTTCAGAAGTATTTAAAAAGGTGCTCTGAATGTAAGTATTTCATCTCTAAAAAAGCTGCAGATGCTTCTATATGACACTTCCAATGTACAAATGACACGGGAGACAGCAGCTACTCAGAAATGTGCTTAAGGTTACATGAAAAAAAAATGATCTATAGGAGAAAAATGCTATCTCTCCTACTTTTTTTTAAATCTTGGATTTGCCTCCTGGTGAGTGACATGGGTTCTGGTTTGAATAAGCTTCAATTGGAGAGCTCCTGCACTTCTGTGGAGAATATTGACTCTCACTTCTGTGGAGAATATTGACTCTCTGGGAGCACCACAGAGGAAAACTGGTGTCTACTCAGGCTGAAAATTTCTCTTTTGAAAACTTTCTCTTGACACGTATCTCATAAAATAAGCCCATAGCATTTCTGGATACATAAGTAGATGCAGAATGTCCAGTGAGCTTTGACACAAGTTCATAGACATGATTTACTTATTCGCTATCAGATTTCTGATTTAAACCAGGGTATACAAAGGAGGTTGAAGGCAAATAATCTGTTGTTTTAGAATCGTTTTTGTTTATGGACTATGAAAGCATTCTCTGGCATGTTTTATAACACCATTTGTGGGCTTACGTGTATGATGGTTGTTTACTGGGTGACCTCCCAGGAATGGGTGTGCTCCACATGGCATGTTCTTAGCCCAGGTAACAGAAAAGACCTCAGCATTCTGTGAGCAGGAAGTGAAGTAAAACCTATCACCATACTCTGATTGTGGGCTACAGGTGTATAGAGGAACCAGGGTGTGTAAAACAGTCCTGTACCCAGAGTTAGAATCTACCTTGGCAGGAACTTATAAAGAAATTCAGTGTGTTTGGCCCTCTGTGTAGAAGTGATAAAGATCGAATTTGGAGAGAATTGCCATGAGATTCTCTGCTCCTTATAAAATAGATTAGAAATAAGGCCTTTTCTCAGGTATTTTCTCTTGCTTTATTAACTTTGTTTGTCTTGTAGGCTAGAATTATCTTCACTAATCTCTTAAGGAGGGAGAAGTTGATATATATGAAAGACATACTCTGAAAAATCATTAAAGGTGCTACACACAACCCTACTAAAATAAGAATTCCCACAGAAGACCTTGTACTCATCCACAATTAACTGTACAGTGTCTTCTTCACAAGTTCATGGATTATAAAATTATGTGAAATAACCTTAAATTTGAATTCCCTGGCTTCTCTTGCTTTGTTTAGATGCTATCATAAGAGAAATGAAGGGTGGGTTTGGAGGGGAGGGCTAGTTTGTACACTTCTGAATATTTGAGCTGTGCTTTATCATCCTCATGTGTGAAATCTTTTATTTAAAAAAAAAAAATCAGTTTATCTGATACTTACTGCTCTTTAGTACAGCACAGCTTGGTAGCACTAGGTACGTCTTGTTGAAAGTATGTCCATAAATATGTCCCTTGCAGCACAGAACAGCTTGTTAACTTGGCAATCCTCAGCAATTTGCTTTGAAAAGTTTGCCTCAGTTTTGATAGTCCAAATGTAGGGCAAAAACTCGAACTAACTTTTTAGCTAATTTTACCAATTGACACTTTCCACCCAGTTTTAACTGCCTGTTTGCTAGAACAATGACTGCAACGCCTCCTCCTCCTTATTTATTAAGCTGTTTCATTTTTGTTGTTATTGCTTTTTTGTTTGTTTGGCAAAGTTCTTCATTTTTAAGGGGCAAGGATTACTGATTTTCTGTTTTCCTAATATGCAAGGGAAAAAAAAAGAGCCCATTATCTTGATGAAATATTATTCTATTATTTTAACCGTACATAAATAAAAGGGGCACTAAGGATTATTTTATGGGGATGGTGTGACTATGAATTTGCAGTGTTTTCAGTTGAAAGAGAAATACAACAGTGGGCAAATGCTATCTCTCCCTCTCTCTCACAGATGGGGAAAATGAGGCACAGAGAGGAGAAATAAACTGCTCAGTGCTCAAAGGCTACAGAGCATCTGAAGCTTTAAGAAAAGCACAGATTTTTGCATGGATGTATTTAAAAATATCTACACTCCTTTTCTTTGTTTTATTAAAGATTTTGGCCAATTTTGCTAAAGATCTTTTAGAATGTGAGAATGGAAGTAGGATGCCTATATTATTTCTATACCAAAGACGTTAGGCTGACTTATGGGAGAAACCCTGAAGCGAAAACTCTTGAGTCCATGTTCTAATTTAACCACATGAGGACTGCGATTGGAGATTCTTCAAAGTGAGTTACAATGGTTAACTAAGTGAAAGATAATATCCCTTTGCCATTATTTTCTACTAGGTCTCATTGCTCCTCTGGGCATGCTCCTTAGAATAAATTAAAAGGATCCACTGAGAACAACCATTTTGCTTTCTTTTTTTTTTTTTTTTTTTGGATTTTTTTTTTTTTTAAGATTGCCAAAAGCTATTTGCTAGAATGGTACAGAATGTTTACAGATGCCTTAGGAAGAAAACAGCAGAATGTGGAACTAATTGTGTTTATTCAAGATAATTATGAAACACAAATGACCATTACTTACAACAAGTCCCCTAACAGCCAGAGTTTGACTCCTGGGGCCAAGATCAAACCCAGTAAAGAAAAGCCTTACTGTTAAGTTATACTGTCCATATGGACACCACACATCAACATAAACTATTGCAGCTACTGCTCTCCCCTCTCCCCTCTTGTCTTCAGCTGTACAGAAGAACTGCAGCTGCTAAGTTTGAAGAGGAAAGGCTGGTGGAAACAATGAGTGGTTTGGAAGAAAAGAAATAATGGAATATTTTGGAAGTTATGTTGGAATTCTGTCATAGGAAAACAAAGCAGCTTTGATGCACCGGTGGTGGTGATTTAATTTCATTACGGAAAGGGAAGCATAAAGCAATCTAAAGACATGATTATTAATTCCACTGTAAAGCACAATGTGGTGCATATTATATATGTGTTCATCCTCAAATGGTTTGTTAGGCTATCTCTATCTAATTGTGTACTACAAGCATGAACACCTCATTCTCAAATGAGACAATAAGAGGAATCTGGTGTAGTGCGGTGTTCAGATTACATGGATGTAGACAGGGAAGAAAAACAGTGAAAAATTTCATAATGAAATATTTCAAATAAATTAAACCCTAAATGAATATACATCATCTGATTTCCCAGCTTTGTTGGGAGCATCAAACTGTATATTTTTTAAATTGACCTAGGAGACTGATCTATCTAGATTTATTTAATTGATCTGTCTCATGCAGATAAGGATATTCAAATGGGTCACTGTTGTCATTATAGCTTCACTTTGGTTACTTCATTCTTCTTGTTGCTTTAGTTGGTTTGTTTCTGTGTTGGAGATATTTAGACTATCAGCAATTTCATTAGCATGTGGTTCTTATACAGAAAGGTCATTGTATCCTTAATAGTGTGAAAAGAATGATTCAGACTCTACTGTTTTTGTTGATTTCATTTTCTGGTGACACACATGAATTCAAATTCAACAATGTCCAAGTGAGAAAAACAGCAAGTTCTTTGTTGGCTTTGACTCCTTCTTGCCCACATGGATGAGAATATACTTTAAATATTGGCTCTTAAATCACTACAGGTTTTGCTTCAACGTTCACTTACCATACTGTGCATGTAATTTATGTTCAGTACTATAAAACAAAATTCAATGTATATTCCATAGTTCCAGGGAAACAGGATTTGTGTGGGAACATTAATACAGAATTGTTAATCAGGATTGAAACCTACCAGCACATGCACTGTGACTGAAAAATGCAAAGGGTTTAAGGGAACCAGAGATGGTCAGTACACAGGTCAGATCTGAGATGTCTGGATAACTGTTAACTAAGCTCCACACTTTCAGAGTTTCAACTAAGCTCACAGTTTCCTGGGGAAGAAAATCCCCACTTAGCTCTGCATTTAATATGACTGGAAGAAATTAGACTAAGACATGAAATTTATTCTCTGAAAGTTTTACAGATGGTTTATCACACCCCCTGTGGTTGTACAATTCTGGAGGGAAGTAATAGTCACAGGATTTGCATTTCACTCCTATCCAGTGATGTGCTCCTAGTTGTCATTTTTTTTCTTTGTACTTGTCCTTGTTTTCTTCTTAAAGGTGATTGCAGGTTCTCAGTCTCTTGCAGGTACTCCTGGATACTTGCTGATACCAGACAGGAGTGACCCAACCTGGGAACAGGCACAAACACAGTTGTTTCTGAGCAGTTGTCTTGGTCCCTATGCTGTTTGTGTCCAGGGAAGAGACCCTACAGTGTCTCCTCCACTTTCCCCATGGCTTATGGCAACATCAGGCACAAAATGAAGAGAGAATGAGCAAAGCAGACTGTTAGAAGTGAGCTGAAATAATTTGTGGTGCTGGGTGGACTTTGATGACTCCTTGTTGCTTGGAAGAGGTGGGGCATTAAAAGAATATAGAAATCTTTCATTGCTACATTTCTATATTGCTGTATATTGCTTTACATTGCTATATAAATGTATAGAGATACAAAATATGTGGTCTAGACATAAGAAGGAAAAAAAATATTTTAGAAGGATTGAAGAAACTCGGCATTAAATTAAACAAAGAGTTGTCGAGGAAAAAGCTTCAGCAGATCTTAAAAAAAATAATTCTCAGGACTTTGCATTTAATACTTTTAAACAACATGTTTTCCCTGTTTTTCTCGATGACTTTTCAGCCAGACCAGACTAAAGGATCAGGACCAGTCCCTCCTGGCAACAGCCCTTTTCCCTGCCTGCTACATGGACCAGGCCATGTTAAGTTCACCAGTTTCCCAAACCATATTTACAGCCAGAAGGAAGACTTACGTCTGCCCTGGGGAGCCGTTGTTTCTTTCTACCAATGCACTCAAGTGGTACAGGTTGAAAGCATGTCTGAGGGACCGAGGGGGAAGAAGCAGAAGGAAAATAGCATCCCTCATCTCACACCCAGGGTGAAGAGTTTATGCTAGCGAGAGCTCTGTAATCTCTTTTCCAGTGTGTCTGGACACAGAAAAGAGTGGAAATTAATTTAATGAGAGATGCTAACAAAATCACCACAATGAAAAAATATAGGAAACTGCACTAGAGAGGATGGCTCTGCTGCAACCAATTTCTGGTGATGCCACTCAGCAGGGAAGAACTGGAGCAAAGGATCTATGTGTGTCTCTCTTCCTTGGTGGTTGCACTCCATAAGTGCTAACGACTTACCCATCAGCTGCCAGGCCCTGCGTGACCACCCTTCTCATCTCAGCCACCTGCTGAACCCTCAGTCACTCTGCTGACATGAGAGTTCACCACCAGAGGTTAAGGATAATAAGAGCCCCAGCATCCACAGGGAATTCAGCTCATGTACAAAGTCATAATTATATGAGCCATTACCATTGTCCAGGTGAAATGATACCGATGCAAGCAAGGATAGAAAACATTTGCAAAGATGAGCTTAGGAAGCAAGGCTGGGAAAAATCTGTCTTTCTCCAGTGGATGCACTGTGGCTTTAGATGGGCTATAAAATGAGGGTTGTTTGGCTGTTCAAGTAGAAACTGTTAAACGTATAACCTTCTTCCAACAAACTTTACATCTTTTAGTGAGTTTGTTCTTTCAACAGGTACTGATTTGAACAGCCTTGGCTATCTTTATTAAATGAATTTTAGAAGCATAGAAAACACCACAGAGCATTTTAAACCCCCAGTACATTGCACAGAGGCAGTGTTTGTAATACACTGCTCACTGCTTCCATGAGCTGGATAGCCCTCATATGCAATGGGCCAAATCATACCCTTGGATGGGTACGCCTGATTCCTACTGCTGTCAGTGTTGCTGTCATTGAAATCTGTGGGAGTTCAGCTTGTGCATCCAAAGGGAAATCTGGCCTAAAATCTATTGTGCTCATATTCCTCCTTAGATATTTCTTGTGTTTACCTGACTCTCTCTCTTCTTTGTCAAGGTAAAATAAAGGTGTCTAAATATGTTGTGAAATAAAAAGAATAAAAAACCACTTGTATTACAATGCTTGGTTTGTGAGTGTGAGAGTAATTAATGGATGCTCTTTATCCCAGGTTTTCTTGAAAAGATACAATATAGATTGGTTTACAGAAATCTGTGGTAGTTTTACTACCTTGTGAGGTTTGTGCAGTCCTCACAGATACCTCCACAAAAAGGGGCAAGTAAGATCACTTCATCCCCAATTTCATCCTGAGTGCTCCATGGCTGGGGCACTGCCCTCATTGTCCGGGTGGCAAGCTGCAGTCTGCATGCCAACAGTTGCAAACATAAAACCAGTCTGGGGACAGAAGATGCAGCAGAACTTATGCTAGATGTACCTTGTGCTTTCTGTGGGGAACGTGGAGCTGGGACTGTATAGGGATGTCCATTAAAGGGCAGCACTAGGGCCCAGCTCCTCTGGAGGTGATCCCCTGTCCTGTCTGAATGTCTCCTTGTGTCATGGCTACGTTTATGAGCTGGATATCAGGCTCAAGTTTGACTCCTCTCTGCATGGTTGCTTTGAATTTATTTTGTTCCTAGGCAGCTAGTTGGAGTGGTAAATTTATACATGCATTCAGCATTGTCATAATCATATCTTGCCTGAGGGCATATTGATCCTTGTTACCATATTGACTTGATGCTTTTACATCTGCCAGCAATAGGTCTACACATTTTTTTTTTCTACAAAGATTGCACTTTTTCCTTCCTCTGCCCCAGATTCCCCTTCTACATACAGTCTCCTTTTATTCAGGCAAAACCCTTTTTTCTTTTTTTTTTTTTCTTTTCTTTTTTTTTTTTTTTTTTTTTTTTTTGGTGCCTGTGTTTGCTCAGGTGAAGATTGCAAAGATTTCTGACTGTAATGAAAAGCAAGGGTAAAGCAAATAGTTGAAAATTGATTGCCAGTAGAATTTTCATTCTGAATTATAAGCATACAGAGAGCATATTTTTTATTTGCTTTGCAGGGTGAAAGAAACAAAGAAAGCAAAGGGAAGCTACCTGTTTGTAATTGAATCACTTACTTAGAAGAGAGGAACAGCATTGGGTGGTCCTTGGTGGCCGATACAGCTTGCAGCAGCAGAGCTGTCTCCACAGGCAATTTCTGATTTTCACTCCTGCTCTCCATACAGTTTTAACTTTAAAGGTCAGTAATGAAAAGCAGATGCTGAAATGGGTCCAAAATAGTTTTTGCTTAACTTTTAGCATTTACTTAACTGATTATTAGTTACAAATCTGACACGCAGCAGACATAACAGTGCTCTTGAGGAGATTAAAGGATTAGTCACTCACTGGCCTAATCAGATTAATCAGAGATTTTGAGCACAATATAAAATTCTATCCACAGAGGAGATACAAGATAGCCACATGGTAGCCTAATTTGGGGAGGTATGCTAGGGATGGACAAAGCAAGACAATAGGAGATAGATACAACTGCTAGTAGCCAGAAGGATTTCTCTATGTTCCATACGTCTAAGAACCAGTGAGAGACTTTATATTTTCTAGGGGAATTACAGATTCACAAAATATAACACCAACTTCAGATAGTAGCCTAAGCAAAAGTATAGGACGACAAATAAAATGTCTGAATATATGCTTGAGATCTTAACACACAGTAAGCATACATGTATGTTTTCCCTTATTTAATTCCATATTTAAAAACTTATTTCTAATTTATGGAGAGAAGTTCCTTTTTTTTTTTTTTCCCCCTTTCCTTTTGATGCCATAGCATTCAGGATGCAAAATGTGGAGAAGAACTCAGAAAAATGTTAAAACATGACTTTTTGACAAAATTGAAAGATGCTATTTGATACTGTGTTACTCTGGGGCTGAAAAATAAGATTCACTGTAACCTGTGTGAGCCACTAAAGCTAGAATTGAAACCCATTTTCATTTATGAAGCAATTTAATATTTTTACAAAAATCTGCTTTTCTCTTCCACACAATCTGAATAAAGGGAAAAGTGGGACAGAATCCCAGCAGTGTAACTGTTTTTTTTCCACAGTAGAAGTTCCTTACCAAA
Organism: Lagopus muta; assembly: GCF_023343835.1. Classification (NCBI taxonomy): domain Eukaryota; kingdom Metazoa; phylum Chordata; class Aves; order Galliformes; family Phasianidae; genus Lagopus; species Lagopus muta. The sequence continues at coordinate 34,609,178 of NC_064435.1, forward strand.
TGGAGTATGAATAAAGAGAAATCACAGGGAACACTGAAACAAGCGTAAAGGAAAAGAGCAAGGGACAATCAATGTAAGTGATGCTATCTGGATCTATCATCCATTTCTTAACAAAACCCCAGAAAATTCTCTTCTTTCATTTTAAACAAAAACAAAAACAAAAAATCATGTTTTTTCCATTTCTGGGATAGTGACCTTAACAAGTTCCCTTAGCATTTTGGAATGTGTCGGTCTCTTCTCTGAATCATATCTCCCTGACATCGTGTCTTCAGGAAAGAAGCACTTCTAAGAAAGAAACAAACAAATTAATCTCAATGTGTTTCAGAAAAGACGCTGGGGTTGGAAGGTGGCCAGTACTTCGCTCTGAAGGATGCTCTGTGCTTGGCAGAGCCCAGAAATGCGTGCCTGCAATGGTTCTTCTGCTGAGATTTTAGGATTTAACAATTACATTTTCTTTAAAAGAGAAAATGCAGCTAAGCAGGGACAAGTAAAAGTTTGCTACCAGCAATGAGGTGTCTGCTGTTCAAAGAGAAGCAGTAGGGTAGAAGCACTCAGACCCTACACCTGGCTGCACAGACCCGGAGAGCCAAGATGCATGCGGACTGCGGGTGCTGCCCTCTCCCTCACGGTCAGATGCTGTCGGGTGGCTCTTTGCAGCCATAGGATGACAAAGCTGTTTGCAGCGGTCCAGCATTGATGCACCTCTGGCATTGCCCCCGTCTCCGTGTGGCAGAATTGCCCTTCCGTTCAGCCCCACCACCCGTGGCACACAGCATCCCGAAGCACATTCCAATAGGAGCAGCCCGGGCAGCACAGGCACCGACACAAAGCTGCCTTTGGAAAATAGCGATTGCGCGCTCAGTCTTTGCTTTCAAGAAAGGATGGGCTGAATGCGAAATGTGCCAAGAGCGGCCGGGACGGCATCGCTTTATTTTCACAAAGAAGCCTCTCCTAATTACACGCGGGCTGTCTTTTTACAAACAAACTTGTTTCCACCTAAAGCTGACAGTCACGGGAGTGACCGAATGTGTGTGTGCGTGTGTGTGTGTGCGGGGGGGGCTGCTTTGTGGCAGAGCCTGTACATCTCGTGCCCATGCTGATGGAATTATTGTTTATTTTTTTAATTTTCAGAGGTAGGTTGATGACAGCTGAAGAAGACTGTATTTGCCGAAGAGCAGCATGACGGTAGAGAGGAGAGGAGCTCCTGAGGGAGATCTAATGGTGCCTCTCCTTCCTGCACAGAGATAAAGACTTATAATAAGCGTGTATGTTCACCATCTGGCTCTGTGCATGTGGTCCTTATGGAGGCGAAAGCAGCACAATCTGTAAATGATCAGGAGCCATCGCACTCTCTCCAGAGAATCCACGATGCAATCAAGGTGACAGATGGCATGGCCGCTGCTGTGGCCTCATGGAGAAGATCAAAATCACCTTCAATAAACTCTGACTGAAATGGGCATGAGCACCTCAAAAAAGTCAGTTTGTCAGTCAAACTGCGACAGCAAGCTGCATTGGGGAAACATAGCGGCCAGCTCTCTGTTTTCAATCGTTTCCGTCTGACTGAGCCTGAACTATGATCTTTCTCAAATTGTCCTTTCTGTTTAGCTGAAGCAGGCCAGCAAATTGCCAGATTCATAGCTTTATTGAAGGAAATTGAAAACATGATGTCCTCAATTCAAGGGACAAACAGCTGGCAGGTGCTTGGACACCCAGGCACATAAAATGGACCCCTAGTCTTTTGGACAAGTTTGGACAACTTTTGTCAGAATAAATATAGGTATATAATAAAACAGATACCATAAAATTCCAATTTAGGCAGGGGTTTATCAGGCATTAGTTGACAGCTATTATATGACTGCAAATGAACCCAGTACTATGTATTAAATGCTGGATTTTCCTATTTATGCTAAAAATACTGCATAATATAGTGATTTTAATCACAATGTTATACTGCTAAATATAGTGATTTTTGTTTCCCGATTTTGGTTGAATACCTCAGTAGAGCCTTTTTGCTACAACAGGTAGAGCCATGAGGGGTGCAATCCTGCAAAGTGTCCAAGAGCCCCAATGAGGTGACTCAGCATCAGATCAGGAGCTAGATCCTGCAAAATACTCAGCAAACTGAACCCTCAGCCTTCATTCATACCAACAGGAGCCCCCAAAGCTACCAGCCTAACTTCCATCTTGTGAAAGTAGGTTTACCCTATCCTTGACTTTATTTACTCAATTTTTCTTCAGGAAAGCTGAATTAATGCTACTTGCCTCCATTTTCAAGCTCACTCATGAAGGCCTGGCTGAAGCAAGGATGTGATGGGAGGTGACAGAGGAAGAGAAGGATGGCCTTGCTCCCATCCGTGGGGTCCTGCCCCAAGGTCTTCCCAGCACCCGCCACGGGGCTGTGTCGGTATGAGAAGTGGATGGATGGCTGCATCCCCACTCGGCATGGCAGATGGTCACTGTCTTTCTCAGTTTGCTCGCTTGCATGTTGGGTTTTCTACCACCACATTTTAAAATGTCCCCATCACCCTTAGCCTTTCCAGCTACTTGTTTTTATCTTTATAACTCCTTAAATGTTCTACAGACTCGTTTGTCCTGGTTCAAACTTTATAAATGGCAGTGTATCTTCTCTAGATTTCAAGAAGTTCCTGGCATTTATCTCTCTCTGTTCAACAGAGCCCTATCAAATGCAATTTTTGTTATTATTATTTTTTTTTTTTCCAGTTGGGTGAGGAGCATGGGGCACATTTTAAACTCCATCTTCCTGTTCCATCTGACTGATCTTGCACCTGTAGCTGACCATATATTGCTGCTTTGCACATTTTATGCCTGCAAAATAAACAAGTATGTTGTTTTGGTACTGGCAACCCCATTTCTCTCTAATTGTGTCACATTTTTTTCATGCACAAGAGAAGAACTATGCCTTCTCTCACCAGCACACAGACACCAGGAGACTAGGAGAAAATGTCTGGGTGTAAGACCATCATTCTCACCAGCCAGAATGGTATTTTGCTACTCCAGCTCTCTGGGAACTAGATGAAAAAAAAGTGGCAAACTTGGATCTGATTAAGGGAATCTGTTGAGAGAATGGGGAGGAAGCTTTAAAACAAGTCTCATGGGGGCATCTAACCTCTCTGTTTGACTAGTGGTCATAGAGTCTTGCATTCCTTTTTGTGCAATGTGGTACCAGGGACAACAGTAGACCAGGTGTACAAGCAGTTTGTCCCAGAATTGGAACCTTTCACATTTGTCTGTTCTGGTGGTGTCCAGTCCATTCTCAGGGAAACATCTGAGTATTGCATGGGCATTTCCTCTGATACAGTCTGAAGGACAGTACAGATACAGTAGTTAAGTTATCCATGAGCAGGCAATAGCGCTATAAGATTGAGGTTTTCATGTGAAAATATCAAAGCATCCCAATAGCTGACTTTATTATGGCAACCAACCAATGCGTAGTGAGACACTGAGTCATTCTAATGCTAAGGTTTTGAAACTATTCTGGAAAATTAATGCACTTGCCACAAGCAACCACCAGTTGAGGTCTTCCTAAATCATAGTTTTCATTCTTTTGACTATCTTCTTCTGCTGTGTTATTTGCTGTCTGTTTCTTGTGCTGACTTGTGTGTTGCTCACAGCAAAAGCATCAGGGAAGACTGCTCTGCACTTTCCATAATGAAAGATAAGTCCAGGTCAGGTAATTTGGTTGAAAAGCCTGTCTGCAACTACTTTGTGGAGAGCCCTTGTTTGAAAGCTTATTTTCTCCTGCCTTGATCTTCAGAAGTACACTGCAAAGGCTTTGTCTCCTATTAGAAAAAAGGCACTCAAGTGGGTTCATGTACCAGAAGATGAATGAAATCAACTTCAGATGCTATTTTGAGTATCATAAATGGTTTTTGTTTAGTGTGCGACGTAATGCATGTCACATAGAACACTGTGGGTTACAACAAACAAATGTACTAGATCAACCAAGAACGAGACAGGTCCAAAGGAAATTTGCTGCTACATGGCTCAGAAATCTGGAGGTCTTTCTCCTACAGAGAGATTTAGTGAATATGCAGAAATTTGTTGTCATATGTCATGAGAAAGGAAAACACATAGGTTCTTAAATAATTGAATGAAGTTAAGGGAAATTTAAGGCGGGGAATGATTTTGTCCTTGAATGTTCTTTTATTGTATTTCAAATAGGGACTTCATGTCATGGACCTGTGAATACAAAGACTGTTTTTAAATCTCTACTTCTTGCATGACTGACACTTACATTTCAGTAACATCTTTCAAGATCTCCTTTGCGCACATTTATTTTGAAATAATGTATCGAACCTTTAAAACCTTATTAGAAAATTTTTTGCAGCAATTACACTCCCAGATTCCATGATCAACACTTAAGCTGATTGTCCCTTAGTTTAATCTGACCTTGACATAATGACAGCATAAATACGACAGTAACAGAGAAATTAAACAGCTTTTGCACGATGTACTCTGGGTATTTTGTTACACATTGATGGAGGGGTTAGTTGATTGGAAAAGGAAAATATTTTATTTTCTGGAAGAAAAATACAGAATTTGGAACCTAGCAACGTTGCCTGGGGAACGTTTAATAATATTGCCATGCCTGCAACATACCAGGGAGATGAACTTTCCAGCTATGCCTAGAATTCCAGGATCACTCCTTACCCTCCTTTTGTTTGTCTGCTTGCTTCATTTTCTTAAACTTCATTCTGCTTAGGCCATTTAATAGTAAGAAAAGCATTCTCCTTGAATCTTCTTTAGAAATCTGAAAATTGAAGGAAATCAGGAGGAAGGGAATATCAACCTAGAGCAACCCACTCTCAGGACTGGAGTCTCTTCCATTCAGGGCAATTTCCATTTCAGTTCCCCAGACAGCTTTATGGGGAAATGGGATGTTCTACTTCCATGGTTATCACTGCAGCAAAGGCAATGAAATATCCCCTTAAGAGGAGGTCAACAGAGTCCACTAGCAAGAGCAAATTTCAATGGAGAACAGAGGATGAGAAAATTGACATAAAGGATGAATTTCAAAAAACAGTGCCAGTATTTCATACATATGAATGACTTTTGACTACCAAAAGTACCTTGTAGAGGGGGAAAAGATTAATTCATAAACACAGCAGATATCTTGTGCATGTGAACTAGAATGAATGTCTCACATTACTCTGATCAGCTACCACCTGGAAAGAGGAACAGTGATCATAACATTCTACTGTAAAATTTTCTTTTAAAATTCTGGGGACATTTTGCACAGCCTGAATAGGGAGGTATGCTGGTACCAGTGGAAAAAAATTGAAATTAAGAGTAAATTGGAATTATGAAGTGGTTATTTGAAAGTATTTGAATGTTTGGATTAAGACTGCAAAAGTTGATACAGGCAAAAAGGGGATGCTTTGCATGTACTTCTTTCATTTGTGCATGGGGACACAGAATTACCATTACAAACACTAGAGAGATAGAGTTGTGGATGGGATTATACAGCCACAAAATGCTCACATTTGATGCCATAAGCACTGTAAGCATATCCCCATTTGGAAAGGTCAATTTTCACAGTGGTCTCAGCCCGATTTCTAATTGTTTGTGTACTATTATTTGAACATAAAATCCTGTAATTGCTCCTGTGGTGGGAGCAAATTAGTGAACTCCAAATGGTCTATCTAAAATCAGAAACTAGGAGCTGAAAATATTCCTGATGACAGTGGTATATTTCATGTCACAATGTATCAGAACCCTTAGAACATTAGGTACTTGCAGCCATATTTTGACAGCAGCTGCTACATCTGGGCGGTAGGTAGAGCCTGTTCCTACCTACCTGCAGCTCCACCAGACGCAAAAGAATGGAGGTCTTATAAGAGGAGATGCATTGCTTTGTATGATAAAAGGTACTTTCTTTGTCTGGCAAACCACTCCTTTTGTATGCACATCAACCAGATGGCCATTTCAGTTTGTCTCCGGCTGTGAATCAGACAATATGGCAGAATTGAGGGAAAAGCAAAACCTTCCCCTCCACCCTCCTCTCTGTACATAAAATTAGAAATCAACAACCTTTGGGGAGATCTAATTTTAATACTTCATTTCTTTGATAATTTAGGGTCCTTTGACTTAGTTACTGTGCATTATTCTTTTTAAGGTGGGAATAGCTAAATGTTTAAATATTGGAAGATAAGGGAAAAAAAGGAGAAGAGGGAGATTATGTAAAAAAAGAGGTAGGAAGGGAAATGTTTCTTAAAAAAAAAAAAAGGGGGGGTAATTCTGGTGCTTACATTTGACACAAGCTACATTTTACATGTTGAGATTCATGATGCTACACCAGTAGGCACCATGGTTTACTTTCGAGTCTTTTTCAGATGGTCTATACTTCTTTCTCCCACACTGTATATCCTCTTGTGTATTTTGGGCAGCCAAAATTCTCTGCAGAATTTGCAGATAAAGTGGGAAAACAGCTTGTTTCAGGACTAGGAGGTGAAAGGCACCTGCACACAGGCAGTGAATGTTGTATGCTCCTGAATCGTAAACCTGACGAGCTCAACTGTACAGAAAAAAAAACAAAAAACAAGCAAAAAAAAAAAACAAGGTGAGAAAAAGGAGGCAAACAGAAACCTCAGTACAACTACATCTGCAACAAGAGCCCTAGGGGCCTTGGCTGTTTTACTCCGAGGGCATAAAGGCCTTGCAAGATTACAGATACCTATTGAACACAGCATGAGGTTATTAGCATCACTCCAAGTCTCCTGACACTGTCCATTTGCCCAATTTGGCACAACTGAGTGGGATAAAATTACAGACTGTAGTCACCAGAATTTGACAGTAGCTAGAAAGAGAACCAAAGCCACGATGCCAGAAGGAAAACTCCCAGTAGGAGGTGGCAGGTCTATATCAAATCCTGCATTTGGCTGGGGTTAAAATACCTCAGTGCAAATGAAAAGCATGTATCTGTTTTAATAACTGCAGGTACAAACTAAATCCATGAGTTAAATCAGTTTGCCTGCTGTTTCCACCTACTAGCATCCAAGGTACTTCAGGCATTTCTCAAATGTGTGAATAGAAACATTGCACAGCCTGTATTCACTGGGAGTTCAAGCCGACTCTTGGAGAAAGTCCCTGCTAAAAAGAAGAGAGACTGCTCCTCTGGCAAGATGCAGAGAGCAGTTTCAAGCATGGAACAGTATCTAGTGCTGTATGTAAGTTCATAACATCCTCTTGCCTCCAAGAAGATCTCCAAGAATGACCATGGAATCTTATGTATGATTTAAGGATAGAAAATATCCTACAAAATACTAACATCAGGTGCTTTCGGTATCCTCCTTCCAGTAGGTAGGAATTCCTGATAGCTTTCATTAAAACAGAGTTTCAAAAGCCTGCTCTTAAACCTTTAGTCAGCAAACACTGTACTTAATTTAATAGCAAGGGCAGCAGAGAAGAGCACTGTCCTGTGCATTCCTTCCTGGCTACTTAGAATTCATGAGAAAATGTATGCAATAAAATTGTATTTTGTTATTTCCTTCGTGTTATATAGGCCTGGATAAATTAAAGCATAAAGTATATTTTATTTAAGTACAACTTTAGTAAAAAATGCACAGTGTTCCATTTGTAAGTACAAATTTTGCCTTAAACTTTGGAAGGAAACAATGCTAAAAACATTCTGGAAAGTATAAATCATTATTGAGTACTACTTTAAACAAGATCACAAAATTAGTTGTAAATAACTCAGTTTCAAGAAAATTTGGGATGTTTTACACCTTAAATAATTTATCATAAAATTCTAGAAATGAGATTTCCTAAGGCTGTCTGCTTTCAAACTGAAAGTAAATGGGGAACTGAAAGTAGCAGGGAAAAATAGAGAGTTTTGAAATGACTACTTCCAATTCTTATGCATTAACTTCTGTTAAGAGAATGCCACGGGGGCCAGCAGATATTTTACTGATATATTTCATGATAACTTTTGCCCCAAAACTATGAGGATGAAATTGCCACCACAAAGAATGGAAGAAAGAAATTTAAATAATAATGATTATCATGATTTTTCATGTCTAAAAGTTTGTTTTCCTTACATGAAAAATCTTCTCTACAAGAACTGAGAATGAACTCTGGAATGTCAGGTAAATACTACCAAGAAACTCCAGAGAAGTAGAGGAATCACAGAATCACAGAATTGCAGGGGTTAAAGGGAACCTCAGGAGATCATTAGTTCAGCCCCAAAATAAGTGAACATTCAAGTAATTTATTAACTGTTTCTCCATCTTTCAAAAATTGTATTTGTATAATTCATAATAATATATTATTAAATAATATATTAGTAAAGTTTAAGCACTTAAAACAGAGTGGTTTGATTTTCTACAGTATTTGAAACCGATTTTCAGCTTTCCATGAGATATCTTTCACTTTACATACTTGTTTAAGCTTTATATGTTCTTTTCTACACTTAGGACAGAAAAAACATCCAATACAGTCTGAACTCTGTGAGACTCTTGAAGAAGCTGTGAAATTGAAGCACCTCAGTGCAAATCTCAGGGGATTTTGCACTATGCAGAATAACCAGTTCTATCTGATGAGGCGTTTCTTTGCTCACCAGTTTTCTTGTCTGTAGAAAAGAGACAGAAATACATAACTCTTTTGCAAAGTACTGTGAGACCTGAAATACATGAACATAGTATGTAGTAATTAAATTATGTTATCAGTCAGTACATTGTTGGTACCAGATGTATGAGAGAAAGACAGAAGAGACCATGTGATGGATGAAATGGAATAAACACCCTAAAGGAAGTTCCTTGCTTATCTATGAATTTTACCAAGATGTTAGGAAAACATGGCATTCTGAAAACAATCTCTGGTAAAATTTCTTTCTTCTTTTTTAAATCCAAGGAGTTGTAGAGTTAAATTGTTGTTGTGTGTGTGGTAACTGCTTTATTGGGAGAAATGCTGCATTCATATTATCTCATTTTGATACTCCTGCCATATAAATCTGGCACACTATATCTTGAATGCAAGCACAGAAACCTACGTACTCATTTTTATCATAATGATTACAATAAAATAGAGGAAATTTTTTTGGTTTGCATGATAGTTTGTCATGGTTTTATGATTTTTAAAAAAGCCCTTAGCTTAATGGGCAGGAAAATTTTAGCAAGGTAGCAGAATATCTCAGCACAGTGCTCTTTTCAGATGATCTGCAGTCTGGCTATAAAGTCACTTCAAACTTGTGAAAGAAAATTCCAAATGTCAACTTAAAAAAAAAAAGCTATTTCACTTCTTTCAGCTGGCATGCAATTTTAATGTTAAATAAAATTTATACATCTATATAAACAGATTGCTTAATGTTAATGTCTCCCTACCTTTATCCAGTTATCTTTTCAGGATTTTAAATAATGAGAAATCATAACTTATGATATACTAAGACTTGAGAATTTTATGTTTCTATCATTCCTGAGCATGTCTTCTACAAATGTATGTATAACCTGCAGTATACACATATATATACACTCTTGTTAATAACAAGTGAGCCTCTGGAGATAAAGCCAGCTCTTGTGCAGGTCTTAAGTACATAAACTTTAAGTACATGATTTGTTCTGTTCGTTTGGATACTTCATGCACTTAAATTTACATATGTGCTAAAGAGCTTTAACAAATCAGGGCCAAAACAAGTAGGGACTACAGCACTGTGGTGGTATTGATGCTTTTACTATAAGACTCGTCACCCCTGTTTTTTGCATGTGTTCTAACAAAGCAAAGATCTGGTGATTAGTGGAAATTCTTTAAGGTTTATTTCAATTTGTTTGATTTCATTCCATTGTGCATGGCCCATTTTTATGCCTGTGTTTCCAAGGAAACAGTTGTAAAATGGAATTTGATATGATGTGTTATCAGGTTCCTTGTCAGCAAGTTTCAAGTGATAGTTATGAACTTGACAAATTAAGTTGAAAAAAATTATGATAGGAGCATTAAGAAAGAACTACGTGTATAATGTTTGTTGTCATGTGAACAATCTTTTAGTGTTTTAACTAGTTTGGGAATGGAGAAATAGTTTTGATTGCTGCAAAGTGGTCATAGTACTGATAACAGATGTACAGTATGCAAAGTGTGCAACACTGAAACCGATGGTGGAGTAGGTTGTTCTGATCCCAGGAATACAATCTTATGAGGATGCGCACTGAGTTAAATCAGACTGTCTCAATTTAAGTTCTTTATCTTCATTGGAAGGCTAATGACAAAATTCAAGTAAGCTCTATATATATGAGGTCTGAGTGGATGGCATACTTTGGATATTTACAATCTGTTGTCTCCAGTGCAAGAAATGTTTCTTCCAACATATTCGTACAAATGTATGATGTAGAGAACAACTTATGAAGTCTCAATCCTCAACTTCTTTATTGTCTTACTGTAATAATGAGGATCTCTTGAGTAAATGCATATAAAAAAGAACCAACTGACCAATCAACCAACAATCAAAAGACATTATTAGAAAGAAAGATGGCTTCATTAAAGAAAAAGACTGTAGACTTTAGTTTGCGTGTGTGATATTTCTGTGAACTTGAGAACAAGATGAGTAGGAAACTCCAAAGATATTGAGGGCTCAATTTCACACAATGCTGTTTTCAATGACACATTGCAAGAGAAAATATTTCAGAAGTAGTTCATTGTTCCACTGGGGACCTCTTTTTGTAAATTATTCCCTATGTTCCAGTTACCCAGTCAGAAGAACTAGGCAGGATCCTGGAAAGCCTCTGAAAGTATTATAGTATCCCTGGGTTTGAGAAATGGAAAACAGAGATTGGAGTGTGTTCCAAAAAAGCTCCCTTTCAAAGTGAAGAAATTTATCTGGTTTAGTTAGTTTAAATTCAATCAGTATCTGTTCAGATATTTAATAAAAGTTTTGGTAGGACTCCTAATATCATGGTTTCTTTGTCTTTTGTCTGAGCATCCCTATGAAGCATGCCAGGAGCTCAGACATTGCTCTGTGTACCCTGACCTCTGGTACATGATATAGCTTGCCCTGAGGTCTCAAACTCCCTGTTGACAGGATATGAGATTATATCAGCGCCCACTTCTGCTCTCTTCTGGCATCTGCACTCCCTTTTCCGTGAAACTTGTGCTGGAAAAGTGCTGGAAAAAACAGCTAGGACTTCCAGCAAAGGCATTTCCCCAGCATCAAGATGTGTGATCAGCACCCATGAGAAGCACTCCCAGTTCCTTTTATGTAAAGCTCAAGTGTAAAACATTAACAAGTTTGAGGAATTTGACAATATCATAATTAGAGACTTAGCAAGCATGCACAAAACTTTTGGCAAATCAAGGAACAAAGCCTGATTTATCTCACCTATTGGCTGTGTTGACCTTTGTCCCTGCTCCATAAGTGATGTGTAAAAGAAAACAAAATACATCTGAATTATGACTATTGATATTTTCAGAGAGTTGGGACCTGTTTTAAAAGACAGATAATTCTCTTTGTTGTTTCCCTTTGTGCGTCTTGCAAATTTAGGGGCTAAAACCCCCTGAACTTTAACTTTACTAACACAAGAAAGTTACTACCTTTTCTTAATTTGGTGATCTTGTCTTGAACATTTTGTCAGTGTGAGGCCAGAGAAGTGAATCCTAAGTTTAGAAAAGAAGAAATTATTTCCCTGTAATCTAAAGCATTTTGGCCTACCTAGAAATTTGGTATTGTTGGAATTAGCATTAGTCCTTGAAGAGATGTATTTCTGACCAAAGACAGGTGAGATGTCATAGCTGAATTCATTTCAAATAGGACCCTACGTGGAGAATTCACCACCATTTTTATATATACTATATATAAGTATGATTTTATATAACTATATATAACTATTTATTATAGTTGTACATTTGAACAGAAGCAGACAATAAATGTATTGTGTAGTTTTTCTTTTCCTTTTGAATTTTCCTGATTGCAATCGATGTTTTTGTATTAATTATTTTAATCAAGTTCATTTAAAATCACAGTAGCTTGACTTGGTGAGGCAGGGGTGAAGTGTACTCTGTATTTGCAGAAGCAAGTAATTTCATGAAAAATGTTGCATGGCTGTAGTTATATTTGCCTCAGCCTTTTCCCTTTAGTAACACTTAAAAAGAAGGAAAAGGAAAACAATTCATCTTGAAGACAATTGAACCTGACACAAAAGACTGTAAAAGCTTGAAAGATGGTCTAATGTGAAAATACATATTTCAACGATTTGTAAATTGTGCATTATATACTCAATGAATAATTGTGGTCTGTTTACCAAATACAAATATAGACAATTGTTAACGTAGTATTGTGTCAGTCCATGCGACAAAGAGTTTATATTCTTGATACAAAAATGCACATTGAAGAAACAGCACCAAAGAAATAAATAATTGCCACTGTTCAAGCATTAATAAAAGAACTGCTCTCATGTCACGAGATGTTTGGAAGAAGTCTCATTTGGAGGCAGCTGAACTTTTAAGACTCCGTTGCCTGAATGTATATTATAAGCGTGCAAAATGCATCCACATATGATGTGTTGTTATCTTGTCTGTCTCTTTTTTCTAATTCTGTCTTTTAATGTCATTTAAAAATGGCTAGGGGAGTGTTTTGAAGGCTTGTAAGAAGAAAAGCCTGCACTTGTTTCCAAGACGAGCCGTGCTATGAAGCCTCAGGAATCAGTTTGGGTGAGGTATTACAAACCCTTTAAGAAAATGGGAGTACACAAGCTGTAACAGCTCAATTTAAAATAGAAAATCTACATTCTCTGTGTATGTGAGTGTGTGTGTGTATGTGCGTGCAGGCAAACATGGCATTCAGGAGAGTGAAATGAAATGAGCCAGAAACTTCTCACATTTTCCTGGCATCTGTGGCGTGTCGCCATATGAGAACCATATGACTGCTGGCAGATTGGCATGTCAGCTCAAGCATGTACAACTTGACCTCACTGAGCTCTGTGTTTATCAGTTTATAACAGGAATATTGATACAATTTTAGCTGCAGTCTTTCTGTGCAAGGACACTTCATCCTTTCACAGTCCTAATTCTCCTTTGCTAAAATGACAGCACCTTGTTTTTGAAGTTGCTTTTCCACTTGGGGGAAAAAAAAAAGAAAAGGCGGCAGAAGACAGCAGAAAGCTGTTCTGTGTGCCAGAATGATGTTTCATTCATTGTTTTGTTAACTGTGAAGTCCTTAGTGGAGTTTGTCGCGGGATTGCCTGGCTGACATGCTCTGTCTCTGCAGTTGAAAAACCACCACAGTGTCAAAGACAAACATGGAGTAATTTTGGGGTGGAAACAAAAATCCAATGATGTTAAAGGTGAAAGTCAGCTCTGAAGTATGTCTGCGGTGAGCAAATTGATATTGTCCCTGTTTTGATTCTGAAGAAGGATAATACAGAAAAACGTGGACGGGTATTTTCACTGCACATTGGCTTTTGATGTCCTGATTTCCAAAGGAGTGAAATTCATCTGAGCATTTATGTAGTTGCCATAGCTCATATGTATGCAGTTAAATATCCAAATGATATACATGATATAAAATCTGAGACAAATAGCTCTCCAAGAATAAGAAAATGGATAGAAGTATAATCATAAATCTGAGTTTGTTTCAAAAAATCAGAGAGCACAGAAACTTCTCTGGCTGTTTATTGCTGAGTGATTGTCAATAACAGTGAAATGATGTAGGTACAGCCCTGAACCATGATGTGGATTGCAGAGAGAAATAAAAAATGCACAGAGTACTTCTAACAGTAGGATTTCACTTAAGCTTTGGCAACGTTATTTCCTTCAAGAATAAAAATATCTCTCTGATTCTGAAGCACATAAATGTACATTTCCATTGTGACTTGCTCCACTTAACAGTGTGGAAAGATATTCTAACGCATATGCATCGATTCATATTAATACCTGCAATTGCTCTCACAGTTTTTCAGAAATATTGTCATTCATCTCTGTTCAAGATTCCTTGAAGGTTAAGTCTTAAACTGCTGCAATTTTCTCTATACTGGCAACTTAATTAGAACTTCATTAGGGAAGATTCTAGGGCTGAAGTTCCAGCTTTCTCACAAAACCACTGTCCTGATCAGAAACATGAAGGAGATGGTACTATGATGACTAGGTACTTTGTAAAGACATAGAAGAGCAGCGCTGAGCACCTGCAGGAAATGAATCGGAAAACTTCCAGTAGTTTAAAAAAAAAAAAAAAGTGAAATGAGCAGTTTTACTTGTTCTTCTTAATTATTTCTTATTTTTATTTATTTATTTAATTATAAAATAGAAACTGAAGGAAAGTGGCATCTAAAACTCTGTTGTTGCCAGAAGCAACGAATGGAAGAAAGAAATATAAACAAACATCCTACTGTACCCAGCTATGTAACTGTATGACTTGGGCGGCCTGTAGTGATCAAAACTGCTCATCCTTTAGGAAATTTATCAGAAAGTCTAAACCATTTGTGTATGTTTTCTAGAATTTTCTTCAACAGTCCTTTCATAATGATGGAGCAAAAGAAAGAGAAAAATAAAAACTTTTAAAAAAGGAGGGAAAATTGATCTATTCTGATGAAAATTAAGTGCAATTTATTTCTATTTTGTTGTTGTTGTTTTTTCAGAAAATCTGGTATTGAACTAAACTAACGCCAAACAGTTTTGTTTTTATCCACCCTCCATTTACCTAGTCAAGTTATGGAATTTAAAAAAAATTAAAGTCTCAGAATATTTCATTTATGACAAACTCTGGTTTAGTTTTCATTGTGTGTCATCTGTATCTCTGCTGATAGACTGAGAAAACTTGCCATATCAAATTACTGCACAGAGATGTCCAGTCTCTGGAAATGAACAATGAACAACATCTATTTGACAATTGTCTTCTCAGTTGGCCAAGAGATGCTCTATCAAAAGCATCAGTACGGATCAATGATGACATCTAAGGGGCAGAGTGCACACTCTGAAAGACTATTCAAAATTGAATATGAGCACAAATTCTCACCAGTGTGTCAGTTAGGGAATTTGCATACACATTTGCACTGTTGTACACGCACATTCAGCTTGGAGAACACGCAGACAATTATGAGTGGGCCAGACTCTCCACAATGTACAAGTAGGCCATATGATCCCTCTCCCTCATTAGGAAAAAGTATAGATGTGCAACTTGTCATATTTATCATACATGTAATTATTATTTTGAATGGTAGCAAACATGATTTGAGAAGTAGTGAAAACTGAAAACACGCCTGTGGCTCATGATTTTGATATGCCTTTTTAAAGAAAGGTAAAATCACTTCTGAGCATTGCATTGATCATATACAGTGGGCACCAAACAGTAAAACCATAGTCATTTGAGAGAAGGACATAAATCTGCACTAAACAGTACAAACAGCTATTACTGTAGTTACAGTGTAAACCTGATTAAATAGTCTATTTATACATCAACAAGAAAACTCCTAATCATTAAATAGTACTTAGAGTGAATGGACAAGTCAAGGTGTTTGTGCCTTTTTGTTTCTTTCCATAGAAGTGTAGTATGAGAGGGTACTTCAGTGCATAACTCAGAAGGGAGTGAAAATCATTTACTGCAGCATGTGGACAGGTTTGAGTGAGAGCAGATTTCCATGCAGGAATGAAATATGAGGGAGGGAAAACACCCCTTTCTGAACACACTCACCAGCCCTGATTACATGGCCCACAGCTGGAGTTAATCCAGATTCCTGTTTAATTAAATAGTAGCAGTCATTCTGCTGCATTACATCAAAATGCACAAAGGTGACACGGAGGTGAAACGCTAAATATGATATCAACCCCTCTTCATTGCTACTGAGAAAAGATTTATTTGAAATCTTTCAGTGAAAATATATTAACTGTCTGGGATAAATTCTAACTGCATAAAGAAACGTGTGGAATAATGTGAGATAAGTGTGGCCTTACTAACATACGGCATTTTGTTATTGAATAAATTCTGTACCAAATAACCTCTGCTATATTTTTCTATGAGAAAATCTATCCTATCCTGGGCCCGTATTTTTATTTGTTTATGAAAAAGAATCATTCAAAGTTTTTTTCTTCATAGGAACTGCAACTGAAGGATCTCAACATGAAAGAACCAAGAAACATTGTCCGAATATAAATCTGGGCACTTATTTATCCCATGTGGAGGACTTATCTTTTAGAGTCGACTTACCTATTTCATTTCTTTCGCAGGTGAGAGTTGGAAATATACCTCTGTCTTTGGGGGCTAGTAACTCATCTGTTGAGTGAGATGTGAAATGCCCTATCCAACCCCAAGCGTACAACAGAAGTGAGAACTTTCATCCAAACTTAAAATTCATGTATATATTCTACTTCTCCCTAGAAGAAAGATCTTGTCTTTATTGACCTGTTCATATGTGGCACAGGTATCCTGATTTCAAAGCATATCATGGGCTGCCCCATTTAGAAGATAGAAATACTTGGGAAACCATGCACCACAGATATCTTCTTTTTCAGTTTTTTTTCCATCATATTATCTCATATAGGGAAATAGTAGGGGTAGACATTATAGGGTTATGCAGTTTTATAACATTGTATGACAAATATAGCCAGCATTCTTGAAAAACAACAATAAAAATAAAGCAACAACCTTGATTTCCTCTTCTTATGGAATATAAGGCACAGGTTCTTTTTATTATCTGGCCCACTCCTTAAGATTTCTTTCTATACTCTTCCTTAAAAGCATGAGCAGAGAGAATTAAATGAAATGGAATGGAGATTGGTTAACACTTGTCAAAGTAAAATGTTATCTTTACATAGCCCCTTATTAACTGGTGTAACTCATTTTGCAGATATTACTGAGCCAAAAATCAGCAGGATTCAGCAAATGCATAAAACCTTTCTGTGGATATTGATATTGAGACCATTCAGTCACATTGAATTAGAGGAAATTATCTCCTAAGATTGTGAGTACCCATATCTTGAGGAATAAAATATTCTGACTGCCTGCTCATCCTGGCTAAGACATTATTTCCAGTACAGGCAGTTGACTTCAAATGGTTTTTTAAACCTTGCTCTGACACATCAAAGACCAATTAGATGGACTATTGATCTGACCTGGAATATCATTCTTGTGTTACTTCTGATGCTGTATGTCTTTGTACCTGTCATTACTGTCACTGTACATCATTACTCATCCCTTTAAGTACATATAGTTAATGCAAGAATATGTTTTTCTTTCATACACATTGGCTGCCTCTGTTCTATTGACCTCTTCTCTACCTCTGGCAGTCTTGAGAAATCATCTTTTCCCAGAGTTCCCCTAAGAGTTTTTCCATGACCACTGACAACTTTTAACTCAGTGGGAACAGCTCAAAAAGGCCTTCTTAAAGACTAAATTTCTGCTTCTCAGAAACTGAGGTCTCATCATCTTTCCCATCTATGGCAGCACTCTGCCCTCTTCAATGCAGCTGAACTTTCATCCCTGGAAAATCTTGTTCTTGATTTTCAGTGTAAGTGCTTTCTTTTTTTTCCTATCAGAATATTTTGAGGCATATACTCCAAATCTGTTGATTTCTGACCCCACCTATCTTTCTGCAGTCCTCTTCTCACTTTCCTGCTATTCTTCAATAGCTATCAGTAGTAACTCTGCTCCTTGTTTCCACAGCCTTGCTGCAGCCGGCTTGACAGGGATGTGAAGGATGTTGATACACACATTTAAAGTGTCCTGACATTTAGAAAAATGAGCAATATTTCAGAGAAAGAAAGAAGTTCCTCTGAAGTCTGATTAGCCAACCTGCAAAATCTTCCCAAGGTACATTACTTTCAAACCCAGCTTCAATTTACCCTTGCTTTTGAGACCCCCAGGGTTCCCTCCTCCCCACCTACCTCAGGAGAGATGCTTTGCAACAGGTCTGCTCTCCCATCCAGCCCACTCGGTGCAGCATGCTGCCCTGCTGCTCCTGGCTCTGCTTCATCCTCCCTCGTGTTCCTGGCAATGGAGCTGCATTGGAAACCCACTCTTGGGTGCTGTGCTCCAGGCAGTGCCTGGTAGGATACAAACCACTGGTAAATCATGTCCTCTACAAAGTGAAGTTTTTTGATCCAATACTGGAGGGATGTCATATCCATCTTCTTGCCAGCCATGTTTCAGCCTTAGCATACATTCACTTTATGACACATAAACAAGGCAAGGATCTTCATCTGCATGAGTTTTGTGTGTATTCCATACGTACACATTGTGTCTGTGGCCAGACTGGGACTTTCAAAAAGCTCTTACAGGGCTCCTGTGTGGGCAGCAGCTCTCATGAAAGACAGTGGGCATCCTGGCACGGGGAATGCATGTCCCTCTGTTGCTGCAGCAAGATAGAGCAGGCTTGGTATGGCTGCTGTCCTACAGCTCAGACCTGTCTCCTGGCACTGCTGAGGGTGCCTGGAGCACCCTATGTAAGCACATTTTCTCATTTCGCTGTTATTGCATATTCTTTTTATTTCCTTCCCTCAAATCCAGTTTTTAAAACCACCAGAAATGTAAGCTAAATAGGATTGAAAAGAAACCCCGTGTTAATAAAATGTCATTCAGGTTTTGAATGACAGAGTGAGGCTCTATATTTGATATATTATAAAAAGCCTGAAACATCACTATATTATGTGAAAAAGTAACTGCTATTCATTGTGAAGGTGCCATTTATCAGCATCTGAAGAGGTTATTCAAGTGAATAGATTAACAAACATGAACTAAAGTGTAATGTTTATCAGCTGTCCCGTTTAACTCTAAATAATATAGCAGAAGATGGCTCTTAAAAATGAAACGGCCATCAATCAATGTGTGTTGCCATTTTGCACACGACATTATATATAGCCCTATGGAAACACAGCACACTTGAGTTGAGCCGCTGGGGGTCACTCCACCAGGTGGTGCAGAGATGCTGAATAACACACCTTGAGCAGGCACAGCAAAGCACTCTGTCATTTTAATCACACTCTCATTCCAGAAAGTTTCACCAGTTATGGCCATCACGCTTAATTGCTCTCATTTATCTCCCTAATAAATTATGTCATTGACTTAGAGCTGTTGTACAAATACACACGGCAAGTCAATGAGTAAACTTGCTATCCACACCTACTGATGAGAATGGGGGATTAAATGGGTACAAGAAATACACCAAAGTGCTTAACAATGTAGGCAGATGAAATTTAGGTCAGCAAAGCAAATATTTTACTGATCTTTTTTTTCCTCTTTGTCTCAGGTAATCTAATTGAGCGCCAATAATATAAAAACACATACAAAGACACCCCAAATGCCCTGAAGCAAGCCTGCTTAGTAATGCTGGGCTGAGAGTTTTAGGGGAGACAGTCATCTTTTGGTCCTGTTTCATCATTGCATGAGAAGATGGTTGCAAGGCTGTGTGATAGATGCTTCACTCACTGCATGGAGAAAAAAATGTTACAGTTCCATATTCTCCTTTGTAATAAGATTTTATTCTTGCATGAAGTAGAACAATGAAAGCAATGCAGTAAAAAAGCAAAAAACATACCAAAACAAACAAAAAGCCACCCCCCCCCCCCAAAAGCTTTCCTCAAATTGAGTGAACAGACAGAAAAAAAGCCCCAGATACATCCCTAGGAGTGACTGGTCAATCTCCATAGGGTACAAATCACTGCTGTTTCCATGCTTTTATCTCCCTTACAAGGGTTACCAACTGCTGCACTTCCAGCAAACTAGGATGGCATTGCTGTGGCCCGGCCAGGGGCCGTCAGAATTGCTGTGCTCAGGCAGGGTGAGATGAGTCCAAAGGGCCTGGGCTTTTGTTTGTCTATTTGTTTTTTCTCCTGCATTCTAGATCTAAAAGGAATCTATTCTGACAGACCTCAGCTTTTGGAGCCAATCTGCATTTCTTGTCTCAGCTCTGCCCCTTAATGGGAGAAAACATAAGAGGGATACTGATGTCCTGTTTCCTGGAAATTCTCCTTGCCCAGGCTCAGGGATTACATGGCTGGAGTTTGGCAATTAAGAAAAATTGCCCAGTCTCTGTTAACCTTTGTGCCTGCAAGGGCAGAAAGCAGCAGGACTTTGCAAGTCTGAGTGCTCTAAGAGTGGCCATGCGAGATGATGAGAGTCTTGGGGTGTCCTGTGCTGCTTCATGCGGGAAATTAGGTGATTATTGGAAAATAACTTCTTGGGAATTGCTAGATTCTTCGACCTAGGATAAATAAAAAAAAAAAAAGATGAAAGTCTCTTTCAGGAAAGCATTAAGGGAGGGAGGAGGGAGGCAGAGCATGAGCTGAGAAAAGCCAAGGGGCTTCTGTAGGGAGAGAAGGAGGTAATTGTCTATGCAAGCAAATGAGAGGTAGATTGGGAAGGATACACAACCCTGCAATAAATCTGAGTTTCTTAATTTGCTTCTTTCTGAGAGCAGTTTGTTTCTCTTCCTTTTAATCCATTGACTTCCAAGCTACAAAGAATGCGTGGATTATTTTTTTTATTGTTGATTTTGTTGGTTGGCTTGATTTGGTTTGTTTGCTTCTTTTTTTTCTTAAAAATGCCCTCAGTTTATGGCATGGCTTTAGAACTTTTTTCAAGGTCTTGCACCTTTAGCTAGAGAGCTCAAACTGCCAGTGGGCAGATAGCTTGCTGCTGCGGCACTGAGAGACTTCCTCAGCAGGGTTCACAACTGTGGATAACAGTTTCAGTGGTTCTACTAAAAATACCTTGCACCTGGAGATACTTGGTGACTCTTTTCCCAGAGCTGATGAAAATTACTGTTAGTTTCTTGAAGGGAATTTTCAGGAAGTGTTAGAAATATCTATAATAAGAGAAGCTGGCTTTAAATGTAACATTCGGCACAGCTCCGAACTGTTGGTAAATCCAGTTTGCTTCCCACAATTTCCCCACATTTCTTTATGGAAATAAATTCACACAGTTGGAATCTGTGAGAAAGAAGGTGATAGAGGTCATGAAATTATACCAGATCTTAATTTCTACTGCATGAAATTCATAGCATGCAGGATTTCAAACAGCAGCTAACAAGTTAGACCATATTCTTAATATAGAGCCTCAAACCTGTAGCTCCCTTTTTTGATCAAGCATTGACTTTTCCTACATGAAAGCATAAAAGGTTGATGTTGTGTGGGAAGTTCAAGGCATATTACAGGGTGTAAAAACAGGGGGAAAAAAAAGATTTTTTTTTTTTTTCCATTTTTGGATCCTTTTAAAATGTTGGAAAAATATTTCAGGTCCTTTCAAAGCCAGTGCTTTTGAAATGTTGGTAACATGAAAAGTTATTAAAAAAAAATCTGATCAAATGAAACTTTGGTTTTTAAAATCTCTTTCACCGGTGGTAAAGAAAATGGTAAATAAAGAGAAACCTGCAAATTCATATTTGTACTTCAAAATCATGAAGTAATTTTTTCAGTTTTTTTCTACAATAGCTTTAAAGCTTTTGAATTTTCCTAAGTGAAGAATTTGGTAAAAAATAGTGTAACTGTACAAGATGATCTGTAATTAGATGATCTGTGGTAAGGAAGGAAAATGTTAGGACAGAAGACTGCAGTGAAAAAAGGCCATAGAGAGCCCTCATGAAAGTCAGGAAAATACAGTATACTGAAAATACAGTATAGTTCAGAGACACAAATAAAAAAGTCAATAACTTGAAAAGAGACCCAGCAATGGAGATGGAGGAACTACTGAGAATATGAACTGAACACTCAAAAGCAATGAACTGCGTTGGCATAGTGTGAGTATTACAGTATTATAAAGCTTTTTGAGAAAGATATAAAGAAACAAAAAAAAGCAGAAGAAAAGACCATAATGGGATCTGGTTGTAGAAGTTCAGAGAGAGGATCTGCAAAAGAGTGGAAGATATCTGCCTGTGAAAGAAGAGAAATATGAGACAGAGTTGGTGGAGAGGAGATGCAATGGCAGCTGGAAGTATCTATGCAAGCCAACTGTCCATACGTGTTCCACAATAACACATATTCATCTATTCTCTTTGGGTGAAATCCTGGCTCAGACACAGACCATGGGAGTTCTGCCACTGACTTCACTAGGGCCAGGATTTGCTGCTTTTGGTTTAGTTCCACAAACAGTGTCTGTCTCATTTTAAGAGCAGAAAGATGTTTAAAAATTAAGAAGAAAACGAAGTCTGCAAATCAACAAAGCCATTGCTGGAAAGACTGGATCAAGGGTATGGAAACCCCTTGCTCAGAAACCAGTTGGGTGAGCAGCTTCCACACTGGTGAATTCTCTTGTCTGTGAGTAGGAATGATAATAAATGACATAATGTACCAGCTACCAGACTGTTTTGTTGTGTATATGTATGCTTATATAATAGGCATTAGATATGCTCCTCCCCTCTCCTATTTCTCCATTCTGCTAGAAAATTTCAAGAAGAGTTGCAAAGAAATCCTTTGCCTTTTCTTCTACTCAATGACATATAGCAATAAAGGAGTGAATTTTTAATAACCCAAGAGCTATGTACAGTTTTATGATGAGTGAAACATAAAGGTATACTTTAATAGAGTCAAATTCTGATCTTTTGAAAAGCAATAGGAGTTCTTAGCTGGATTTGAAGTTGGCTTTCATGTCTAAACAAATATTACATGGAAAAATCAGCATAAGCAAGGAGGATATTATTTGATTCAATACATAGATATATTAGATATCTAAAGACATGCAATAACCTCAACTTCCACAGTCTTTGTAAGGTATGTAAAGTGCTACATGAAGAGAGCTTTACAAATAAAGAATTTCTTCCAATTCCCAAAATGAAGTGTTTTTTTTATAGGAGCATAAATTCAGTATAAAAATAAAAAGAAACATTTGCAATTTTTGTGCAAAATTAAACACTGTTATTTGAACCACTGACAGAAATATATTTACATATTTCAGGCTAAAGATCTTTTGTAAATGTTTAGTTACCACATTCAAACCTTTCAACACTTCTCCTGAAATCACATTATTCTTAGGAAGACACAAGAAGTCAAAGAAGAAAACGTAAAAAAGCTCCCCTTCAATAATACCGAGGTTGTGAAATTTGCTGACAGTACCCAGGGAGCTGGAAGTTACGGCTGACAGTCTGCCCTTAACTCATGCTGTGTGAAAAAAGCAAATGGCATTAACACATGTTAGCTGAGCTTGGAATTTGAACCCCTCGGCCCATCCCTCCTTCTCTGTTTGGGTTGCAGGAGCTGTTGCTTTGAGAACTGATTTCAAACTCATCTTCATTGCTGCTGTTAGAAAATGGGTGTGTCAGCTGCTCCAAAAGGTCCATTCTGTCCTGGTCCACTGATGCAGTAGTCAGGACACAAGATGTTGGTTACAGACATTTAAATCTTTCCCCGGGATTCTAAGATTTAATCAGATGGGCAACAGCTCGAGGTACACATATTCAGCACACATTTGTTTTAACTTCTTCCTAGTTTTTTGCCCTTTTCTATATTTCTAATAGTAATTCTCAATATAGGCAGAATTTAAAATCTACGTTTATGTTTGAAACCTATGGGGAACTTGCAGGTGATCTGTACTTAAGGAGCTGGCTCATGCTTGTAACTGCATGGAGGAGACAGACAACATCTCCCAAGATTGTTTCATTGCCAAAAATGACTCTTATACTGCTTGGGGAAAAAAAAAAATGCATTTCAACATGTTATGTATCCACCTTCCGGAAAGCAGGGCAGGCTTCACTAATGTCTATGAAAGTTTAAGAATACAAATTAGCATAAAAGCAGATGTTATTGTTTCACAGCCTAAGAAACCTCCCTTGCATTTCCTAAGATATTACCAACATTAATTCAGCTGAAAAGAAACCTTCTCAAACAGTTCAGACCCTTGTGCAACTTCTAAAAATTCTAAATTTGAGGAGTTCAGGGTTGGCAAGATGGGTAATGTTTGTTTATCATTTCAGACTAGTTATCAAATATTCAATACTTGTGATCTACATATCTGTGTTTCATATTTCCATATCCCTCTATTTCAATTTAAGGCCAAGTGCCCACTGGATTTGGTGTTTGCTTTCTTTGAATGCTCCTTTTCTCTTTCCTTGCTTTTCAAGGCACTGTGCTCTGGTATTGCTGATTAATCTGAGCAGCTTCCATAAGAACAAGTCTTGACAATACTCACTGGTTCTTGTAGATAACACTGCCATGACCCCTATTTGTGAAACCTTTCTGTCCATTCCCGCCTTAACAAGTCTGAGCTCAAACAAGTGGAAGATGCTGGTAGTAGGATGATAATAATATTAAAGAAAAAAAAAAACCCTCAAACCCCCACAGTAGAGGAGGTATTTAAAAAAATTAGAACTTCTGAGATAAAAAGGTGTAGAGAACATGACAGTCTGTCAGTATAAGTCTGAGCTGATAAAGGCAGCAGTTTGTTGAAATGTAATGGTGTTCTACTAAAATGCTAGGAGAGTAACAAGGCACCCATGCAAAAAGGAAAAAAAAAAGGCTGGATGAACATTTTAATTAACTCATGTGCAATTTTAATTAAAAACATAATGTGTCAGGAAAATGAATAATGCCTTGGGGCAATAAAATAGCTAGATTTTCTGTTCAGTCTTCTGCTTCATATCTTTTATGGAAGTAGGATATTATTGTTAAAAGAAGAAAAACATCCTCTCCAGGCTTCCATCCCCCCTGTCTGAATGCATCCCACCAAGAACTTGTAATGTAGCAAAATACTAAGGTATATGGAAGAAAAAAAAAGAGAACAAATTTAAATCAGGATACCAAGCATGATATCTTATATGTTGCCATTTTACTGGTTGTATCATGATTTTTATGGCTTTTGAAACAACTGACATTAAGTTACAGTATCAGTGTCTTTGTATTAAAATATATATAGAACATATGGATATTTTCATATTTTTTCAAGAGAAAACTTGTAATATCTGAGCACTATCAGGACTTGATGAAACTGGGGTCTCCACACTTTGCAGCCATTTTAAGTCACATTAACCTGAGACCCCAGAAATCCCTACACTTTTAAAATAAGAGAAATAAGCTCTTGATACTTGGTCTTTCAAATTTTATCAAGGAAAAGGAATGAAACAAACCAAGGAGAACAAAAGTTGAGAAAAGTTAACTTTTCCCCAGATGGAAAACATGGAATGTCCAAACCTATTTATTTTCTTTTCTTTGCCCAGATACTTCTTGGCCCTCACTGAAGGAGATCTGAAATTCTAGCAGCTATAGCATTGCCTGGAGCAAAGGCAGGGTCACAAGCACCGTCATGTAACACATTTTAAAGGCTGTCAAATATACTGCTTCAGTTCCTATGTCCTCAGCAGTCCCAGAGTCACAGGCTTGCTGCAGGGATTTGCTACCTGGTCAAACCTTTTCTGCAGCTCACATCACTTTGACCATAAATTGCATCCACACTGTGAGAAGGCTCTTTTCCTTAATGTGCTCTGAAAGCATACAAAGCTTTGTGTGCAAACAGTCCTGGGCCACATGCAGTCTGCAGCAAATCTTTCAGAGTTCCTTCCATCCACCCACTGGCTTCCATACGCTTGGATTGGAAGAGACTACACCCAGGATATCCCCTCTATGTTATCAAAGACCCTAAATTTAAGCTTTTAATTTTAAACTCTTGTAGCCTGTTATGAGACATGTTTCTGGTCTGATATAGCTTTCACTCTTCTGAAAGCAAGCATAAAAGTAGGTGCAGGGCAGTGATGAGCCAGCAGCCCTGTGCATATGGGAGAGATGTTAACAGGCAGTGCAGCACAGTCAGAGCCCAGTGCTGCCCGTGGTTCACCAGCTGCCTGCTGCACCACTTTGGGCATCATTCTTTCAGACTTTCACCAGTCTGAAAGTGGAGGTAATGACATCGAACTTGGGCAAACACACTTTGAGAGCCAGCCACTCTCAAAGTGGCTCAGGGGAGCCTCATCACATTTTTCTTGAACATAAAGGACAGATAAAAAGAAGGCAGAGGTTCTCTGCAAAGATTCACAAGGAGAAGAAAAGGAGCAATGGGTACAAGATACACTAGGAGAGATTTTATCTTGATAGAAGAAATAAAAATTTCAGCGAGAACAATTCATCATCATCTCCACTATCACTGAAGATTTTCAAGATGCAATTGGACACAGTGCTTAATAGTCTCATTTGGCTCCTTTTTCCCATGGAAGGTCAAATCTGATCTTTCAAGGTCCTTTCCAATCTGGGATGTTCTAAGAATATTCATATTCTGTAATATTTTTGAATTTGGTAGGAAAATCCTGACATGGCAGGATTTTTAGAGAAGAAATGGGGACTGAGTTGATTCCATTTTTTTTCAGGAACCATTTCACTCCATCATGTACCTGAACATGTGTACTGATATGTTTGCTACAAGAAATGTAAAGAAGTCTGTATTTTCAGTCTGAAATAGATGTTGTTTCGTTGCCATAATTGTTACTACATCTAACCTAACTGAGTACCTGCACCCTAGCAGCTGTGAATGATGTATGTCTGGGGATGATAAGAAGGGAATTTTGCCCCAGATTTCCCTTAACTTTGGCAATCCCATTCACCTATCACCCCTCATTACATGAAGAGCGTATGATTCTGGGAACACAGTGTCCAGTCATAAAATCCATGGAAGATGCAAGCTCCAACTCTGTCCCAAGAGTAATCTATCAAACAGAAATGGGGCAGATCTCTAGCATCAGCCTGAAATCACAGTGGTGCTCATTTAAAATTAGGGATATTTATTCACTGGCATGTTTACAGCTGTTACTCTTACGCAGAGCGTTTGAGTACAACTTGGGTTTGGCACATGCTGTGGTCATGATCAGTGAAGAGCATGG
The DNA here is from genome assembly GCF_023343835.1 of Lagopus muta. NCBI lineage: Eukaryota > Metazoa > Chordata > Aves > Galliformes > Phasianidae > Lagopus > Lagopus muta. The sequence goes on from NC_064435.1 coordinate 34,635,895, forward strand.
ATCAGCCCTTGGAGGGGTGCTTGTGCTAGTGGAGGTGGCTTGCACAACAGGATGGGCAGCGCCTGGTTGCCTGCCTTTCTCAGATCCTAATAAAGGTGTGGCCCTCTGGTACTGTTCTCTCCTTTGGTCTCACTGTTCGGGAACGTGACTGCAGTCAACACAGAAATGATCATATGTCCTCCAGGAAATGATGGAGGTTTCAAAAAGAATATTGCAGTTTCAAAAATAAATCAACTTTTCAACTGATTTGTCAAATAGTGAGGTCCTTTTTACAGCTCTGGCTTTAACAGTGAGCTCAAAAACCACAAATTAGTTTGATATGTCCATTTATTTTTACTTGACACCTGATTCACAGATGTTCAGCCACAGTACCTTCTTCTGCCCAAATGGGTTCCACAGTTCAGGTCTCATGTGATTAATGGACTTGCTTTGAGGATAAATTTCTGCCAGCTGTAGACTGTCGGAAGACATGATTAAGTAATATTTTTTTGCTTTGCCTTTTCTCCCTTTAAGGCAGTAATCATAATACTTTCTCAGCTCACCAGACTGCTATGAGTATTGATAGGCTACAGGTTGCTCATACCCCAGCACAGCAGAGTTACACAATCATGTAGGAGAGACTGAAGTACTATGAAGCCATATCTGTGAGAGTCCACAGATAACCTGCAAAATCTTCCTATTCCATTTTATCTTCTCTTTCTGGTCTATTTAGTTTTCTGCAATTGTTTCACCCCTTTACTTATCCCTTAGTGTTTTTTCATGATTGTTAAAGAGTAATGGATATCACACTGACACAACAGGAGTCCCCCTCAGAGAAAATGCTCGAGGATAGAGAGTTGCAATATTTCATGGCAGGTTTTTTTCCTCCTCGGGTGCAGTGGATGGGCTGAGGGCTCAGTGCACGGCCCTAAGCCCACCCCACAGAAACATCTTTGCTCCTGGAGCTGCAGCAGTGTCAGGCTGATTTTGTGGCTGTGTCACCACTCACAGGCCAAGCTTAAAGAACTAAACCAGCCTGTGGTATTGAGTAAATTGCAAAACTCAGTGGAGAGTTTGCCACATGCACATTTCAGAAAACGAACAAACTGATGGGAGGTGGAAAATAGGCTAAAAGCATGAGCCTCTTCCTTTGAGATTTTTATGTTTCATTCACTTAAAACAATGAAATTCTTGAATGTAAGGTTGTAAAGTCTGTTTTCCAGAGCCTAAGAACCTAGAATGGTTTTCAGTGTACACAAAATTTCTTAGCAAAAAATACCTCTTTAATGCCTCCTCAAAACTGCTATTTGTCTTTTCAACCCTTTGTTTCCCTTCAGTTACAGATTATATCATATCTTATAAATAAAAAGTAGATATGATTCCAGGTTGCATACTACTGATGAACAAACATGCTTTAACCATGTGTTTAACAAGACGTCTTCCATTTGCATTCACAAAAGAACTTGCTTTTTGTCATGGGAGGAATGCCCATAAGAAAAGTTTAATTTATGTAAATTCAGAAGAATGTTGCTTTTTTTTTCTATTTCTGATGGAATAGTTAAATACCATTTGATTTAGGAGAGAAATCACAATTCATGTTTCAATTCCTGAATATTCACAATAAGCTGAAGCAAATTATTACAGAATTATTCATCAAATTGCTTTGAATAACAAATACGTGATGTGGAATTACAGTCTGAACACAGACGGTTCACAAAGGGGTAAATACAGTAAAATGAATTAAGCAAATTTCTTCAGCACTAATTAGTGGTTAAACTGCTATAGCCTAGGATCCTCCGAGCAGGAAGCTATGTAATAGTTTATCCTGTTGATTTCAGTGGGACGATCAGTTGTGGGATTATTTGCAATATAAAGATTTTGCCATGGGAACATCCAAGCAATAAAAGCGTGAAAGGATCCAATACTTTCACCCAGTAACTTTGTTTCTGGTCATTGACTGGAAGAACCTGAAAAAATTTTGTATTTTCACGAGCCAGAAAGCAAATTTATTGGCTTGTTTCTCAGAGTCTGTTTTCAAACTTACAGCAATTGAGAAGCTGAAGTTCATACACTGAATATTGCAGGACTCCCTAATTATCCCGCTTTAAATTTGGACAAGACCAGAGTTCTGATCTCCAGGCACAAGGATTTTCAAAGCCTGAACTGAGTATGCAACGAGTGAGCAGAGGACCCAGAGGGGAATTTCCAGATACTATCTGACAATTGTTTCCTCTCCCTCTTAAATCACTTTGGTTCAATCAATTGAAATCATCCACTTGTATTTTGCTATTAAGTATTGGCCTGAGTAAGAAATTAGGCCAAAATTCAGCTCGTGGAAGTCCACATGTGGACGCTGCCACAATAAATGCATCTGTTTCTGAGACGGACTGAAATGAAAACACCACTAGTTGCAAAATAAGATTTTTTCCTGGACTTCTTTAAGAGGTATGGGTATAGTTTAGAGCTATATATGTAGCTCCATACAGACAAGCTCTATATTGTTATTTTATAGAATAAATATAAGACATAATTTCCAGAAGTGTTTCATCAGCCTTTTAGACCACCAAGCAACACACTTACCTGCCTGTCATATCACCTATGCTACAAAGGCTTGATTAGCATTCAAATGATGTTTACCAGAGACCTTCCTCCCTCGTAAAGCCTCTTTATGCACATATCAAACTTGCCTATAGGTCAGGAAGAGAAACACTCACAAAGGACAACTTTATCCTCTGGTTTAAGGACACAGAAATATTCTGAACCTCTTCCTGATTTCCTCCCCAAATTCTTACATCACAGATGTGAAATGGCTTTTAGTTCTGATATAAATATGACAGTGCTTGATCTTCTATGCTATGCAGTCATTTTGCAAAGCATTTACAAACATGCCAACTATGAATGGACCTAAATGTAAGCAGGCAAGACCCACCATCCCTTTAGAAGGAAGATTAGCTTCTCTGAGAGGATCTAGTTCATCTTGGCTTTTCTCCTATAGATACCTACAAATGTTTTGTATAGAGATTTAAACTTGAGAGTCCTAAAATTTTATCTAAAAAGGGAGAGGAGTGAACCATTTAAAGACAAATACATGTTTACATTACCTAATTTTTACATACAGTATTATTAGTACTGTAGATCCATAGTGGTCTTCCAGGTTCTAGCTGCAGATCCTTCTTAAATTTTCCTGTACACAAATACACACTGTCAAGACAAAAGCAAAAGGGCTTTGCGAAAACTCAGAGAAGCGATGTTCGCATCCACAGTTAATGTTGTCTGATGCAGATGCAAAGATAATTAATGTAATCTAACACATCTTGAGGTAAACTAATGTGCATACAGATATAAACAACAATTCCAATCTTTTAAAGAGCACAAATCTGGTGCTTATTAGAACAGTTCATAATCACTCCCATTTCAAGTTCTGCATGAGAATATGCTATAATGAGGAATTTAAAATCTTCTAATTAGATGTGATTTTATAAAACAGACAGATAATTAAAATGGTGAGGGTTACAAAGAGAAGGATGAGAAAGCCTGCAAAACAGACAGAAAGGAAGAAAAAGTGTATACAAAAACAAAACAAACAAACAAACAAAAAAAAAAAACAGAAGGCATCACTGATGTTTTAGTTTTTTTCCCCACAAAACAGTTCTAGATTTCACAATGTCAAAAGATACTGTGAAACATTTTCCTAAGGTAACACTGACTTTGGTCATTTCATACCAATAATATTCTTTGATTGAAGGATGCTTGCTAAGTATTGTGGTTTATTTTCCTAAGTATTAGTACTGCAGAACAGGAAATCATGGTTTGCAAACCATACTTGTTAAAACAAATCAAAACGTGTTCTTATCTGGAGAACCTTTGCAGAGCTATTTGCCCTGCTTTGTGTTCAGTGAGAGACTGGAAAAAAAGTGAAACTATTTTCTACATATTTTAAAGAAGAAGCATATGTCCTTCTGATAAAAGACAGAAATTAGTAAGAAATTGATTCTACAGAAAACAATTATTATTCTTCAACCACAGAGAGTTAGAATATTGGTGGACCTCAGTCTAGATATTAGGAAGAAATTCTTTACTGTGAGGGCGGTGAGACACTGAAACAGGCTGCTCAGAGACGCTGTGGATGCCTCCTCCCTGGAGACATTCAAGGCTAGGCTGGATGGGGCTTTGAGCAACCTGGTCTAGGGGGAGGTGTCCCTGCCTATAGCAGGCGGTTGGAAATAGATGATTTTTAAGACCCCTTCCAACCCAAACCATTCTATGATTCTATGAGTGTGGATGCCAGGTGGGATGTTGAAGGCTTGTTTGAAGACAAAGATGACAGAAGACAACTAACCCTTGACCCTAAAGGAAGGACAGTTCTATTTCCTTCTTACGAGCTCATATCAAAAAGGGCTGGGAATGAAATTTTAGCTGGGCGTATCATTTCATTTTGTTTTCACAGAACCAGCTGATTTTCCTCAACGGTTTAAGCTATTTCCAGATTGTAACAAGAGATGCCACACGCTTGCAAGATACTGAACAAGAGTCTATCCAAAGAGTCGCTGCATTTCCAAATGCTCCATACCAGTGGGAGAAATTCAAGGAAGTACATATGTTGCTTCTAGTTTCCACAATATTTTGGGTGTGACTGACTAGACTCATATGTTCCCATATTTCACCAGCAGATATGTATTGGACTCAGAAACAATTCCACACGATCAATATGAAACTGATGTGTGAAGCCAAGAATGCTATTACTTAAGATCTTGCCAAGTACCCTAGATCAATACATGAAGGTCATCTCACTCAAAAATATCTATTTCTGATCAATCAATTCTAGCTGGTAGGAGCTAATCTGCATACATTAAAAGAGCAATGTTTCTCTTTACTGATAAATAACTATCAATGTTGCAAGTGCTGCTTATTTTGTGTGGAATTATTCATTCTTGACTAAGTTTAAGAATGATAGCAAAGAGAAAGGAGTTTGAAACTCATCCAAAAGTGAACTTGTTGATTAAAAGAATTTGAGTATGAACTTCTGAGACACTTGTTCAGCAAGAAGTGACTGGCATGTCGTAGGAAATAAAATCTTCTTTTCTCCATCCTCCTGCAAATAAAGCTAAAAAAATGAGTTTTTAAAGAAATGTTTGAATTTTGACTCAAAATAAAATTATAGTTAAAATAGAACCTAACTAAAACTGAAATTATATTGGGGAAGATCTCTTTTCCTTTTTCACATTGTAACAGATAGAAAGTATAGATATTCAATATTACAGTTATTTTATTTTTGAAAAGGATACAGAATTTCATGAAGCAACATCATTCCTCGTTTGAAAGGTAGTGCTGATGTGCCATTGTCTTTTCTCTCTTCTCTTTTAGCCCATACATTGAAATGTTGTCTCTGGTTCCTGGCACTTTCATCTTAAGCTCCAACAACAATAGAACTTTCACATGGATCTAGTATTACTCTTGGTTAAAGTCAATGCTGTGGCAAAGTATGTATTTTTGTACAGGTTTGGTGGATATAGTATCATTCAAGAGATCTTGAATCTTGTGGATTGCCTAGTAGTATGTGTGACTTCAACAAATTCTATCACCCACTGCAGAATCATTATCAGTTTCTGATCCATTATTACTGTATCAGGAATGCTTCTTCAGAAATAAGAAATAAATCTCTTAAAGAAAAAAAAAAAAAAAAAAAGAGAGAGAGAGAAAGATTTATATCTGGGGGCATGGATTTGCGAAATCCCTCCACCCCATTAGTCACTGAATGGGGCTGAATCAGCCTGTAAACCAGTGACACTTCTGCTTCTCTGTTGAGTGGATCTTGCAGATATCTCAAGAGATAAGATGGACATTTTCACAAAGTTCTCTAACCCTTGGCCTATAAGAGTGGTTTTTTGTGTCTTCACACTTCATTTGAAGTCAATCATTCACAAATGCTAATGAACAACAAGACGTGGTCACCCCTCAGCCTTAAAGGTAAGGTCAGTTTGAAGCAAAGAGACTGCAGCTAGGGGACAGCATATGACTGCTAGCAATAACTCAATATCTAGTCTTTTCTAACAGCTTTGGCTTTGAAGATATGGAATTGTAAAAAGCACATTTATATGTGTGTTCAGCTGAAACTAATATAAGGAAATTGTTTCCCATTCTTAAACTTCATGATACTCCTTTTTGTCAGAAGTTAAAATTTACATCTATTGAAGGGTTCTGAGGCACTGAGGGAAGTGGTGAGATTTGCTCTGTTTTGGCAAACATTAAAATGAAACAATATGAAGTGGGTTGGGTGAGTGGAGAGTGTTTAACAACTCTCTTTTTCTTTTTCTGTCATAACAGTTTGATTCTCTTGTTTGAATTCTTGTCAGAAAAGTCTTTTTACTGCTAAGAAAAGAGCTGAGTGTCATCCACATACACTTCTTCTTGCTGAGATTAATCTACAGTGACCTTTCTATAGCAATCCAGACCACTGTGGCAGTGTCCAGCTGTTCCAACATGCCTTGGTTTATAATAGCAAATACTATTGTCACTGCATAGACACAAAATATCTCTATATCAGGTTGTTCAAAATTGATTAGTATAAGATATCTGTGGCTGTTTTAGGGTGTTTGACTGCTGAATCAAAGAAGATTGCTAAAGATGAGTAATAAACTGCAGTTCTCATAATTTTATGTTTAATTATAACATACAGTGTGTGTTTATGCAGTAGGCAGAGCAGAAAAGTAAATCAACTCACTAAGTAAAGGACTTTCCTGAAGTTCTTTGAGAAATTTTGCAAGATCAGTGAGACCTAAAGATACTCTAGGATACCAAGTAGTCATTCGTAGTTTGCACTACAGGATTTAAGTAGCATGAGATTTTGATGCTTTTATTTTAGCAAAGAAATGATGAGTGAGTTCTTTCTTCTCACCCGAAAGCCAAGTGTTCACAGACTAAGCTTTGTTCAAATTGTACAATAATTTGCAAGGGATTTATCTCCTTACTGAATAATTGATCTCTTCCTGTCAAAATACATTTTTAATATGCCTCCTCCTGCTTTTTCTCAGTAGAATGGAGTTAACTCTAAAAGATTTTCACACTGCAGGTGGATATTGGTACCTTTGGGGAGGTCAAATCAAATTATTGATTAGCCATGGAGAATGTCCCATCTCCACCATTTCCCTGAACAGCCTGTTGCATCTTTCCAGGAACAGATTTTTCATAATATCCAACCTGAGCCTTCCTTGGCAAAAATTAAGTCCATTATCTTTTGCTTGGAGAAGAGGCTGCCCCCCACCTTGCTGACGCCTTTCAGGGATTTGTAGAGAGTGACAAGACCTCTCCTGAGCCTCCTGTTCTCCAACCATAACAATCCCCATTCCCTCAGCTGCTCCCCAAAAGACTCCTGTTCCAGACCCTTCATCAACTTTTCTGCTCTTTTTTGGATGTGCTCCAGGGCCAAAATACATTATAAAAAGAAGACTGGTTCAAGCTTCAGTAAGACCACTGTTTTACACATCTATCTTACCCAAGTGCCAAGTCCTACACCTGGGGAGGGAGGGCTGCATGCATCAGTACAGGTTAAGGGTTGACCTGCTGGAAAAGAGCTCTGTAGAGAAGGTCGTGAGTGTCCTGGTGGACAATGGGCACAGACTGGAACATGGGAAGTACTTTGTACTTTGTACTTTGAGTTGACAGAACACTGGAACAAGCTGCCCAGAGATGTGAAGTCTTCTTCTCTGGAGATATTCAAAACCCACACAGGATGCTTTCCTTGGTAAACTGCAGTAGGGAACTTCTAACCCCTACAGTTCTGTGATTCTGTGATTCTGTTGAGTCACTCAAAAGTAATGACTACTCACCATGGATTATCCATTTCTGGCAACATTTTGCCTCACAACTGAGTTAAACAAGGAATTATTCCTACAGCCAGAAAACATAAATAGGATGATAAGGGAAGACTGATTTATTATCACTTGGTATCTGAAAGGTGTAGCATTCTATTTAACAAATAGTATTCCTCTAGATTGGAAAACAACATAAAGACATTGGAAAGACTTCAACCCAGACCCATCAACCACATATATATATTTTTAGATTTTAATTTAGCTATCTGTTTTGGATTACATAAATAAAATAAAATGAATTCTGCATTTTCTTTCTAAAATAAATCAATTCTGCTACACTGGAATTACCGATTAGATGGAGCATTAGGGAATGTATAAAACTGCATCTTTAACAGACGAGACAACATTTCTCAATGAGAATCAAGCAGTTTGCAGTGACCTTCATGTTGATCAGTGGGGGGTCAGTACTGGCATTAAATCATTTTGATTCACAGATGAGATCAACATATTCATATTTGTTTGCCAAATGTGTATTTTAATTTAAGCTTCCTCTGATTGATGCATGTAATTTATGCTGCTTAGAACTAAGGCGTCATATTTTTCTTTTTTCCTAACAAACCGGGGGAGACTTTCTTGGAAACAGATAAAGGAAAGAGTCCAGTAATTTGTAGCAATGTGACTACAGCCACACATGTTCTAGAATTAATGTTCTTCATTAGGGTGAGGAGTATCAGCTGTATATATACATCAGGATTTTAATTAACTTGGTCCCCACAACAGGATACATGATTCAGACTGTTTTTGCTTTATTCCTCATTAGATAAAAAAAATACCAAACCAACATGATGTAGAGTTAAAACAGAAAACAACAGCAACAAAACAATCCATTCACATGCAACAATAAGAAACAAAATCTGAGCATTGCAGTCAAGGTCAAGAATGTGTCTGTAAATTGGAATTAACCACCAGGAGTAACTTGGCACTGACTACTCTCTGAGTTGTGCTCTGGCTGAGAGCTTAGCACTTCTACTGTGCTTAGACCAGTGTAAGTAGTAGCTACACAAAAGTAGCTACTTATTCATGGGATATTTAAAATTCTTTTGATGCAATTTTGTTTACAAGCAACTTATAATTGGCTACAAAAACTGTTGTAAAGAAAGCAAGCTGTGGACTCAGATATAGGAGTCTATTTTCAGAAAAATGACTACTCTTTTATAGCAATAATGTTTCCAAGGGCTGTGAACCTTTCTCATGATCCCCTTTCTCCACGTCTCAAAAATTTCCTAAGATATCTTATCATGCAAAACAGAATTGCCATCATGAAAAGGAAGCTTTTTTTTAAAGTGACATGGACAAGAGCTGGGCAGTGCTTTGCATGCAGTCTCATGTACTATTCACAGCAGGTCTCAGCTGACTTTGAACATTCAGTGAAACGTTGAGCTGGGTGCCGGATTAGGTAAAACTGGTACTGATCCAACATAACTCAATGGCTCGGAGTACGGAAAGGGACTCACACAAATAGAGCCACCACAGCTCTGTGCTTTGATTGGCAGGCTGTCCAAGTTAGCACTGAACAAGTTGTCAGGGGAAATAATGCATCTTACTCTGCAAGTGACTTGGTTCAAACTACACCTGACTGACGTGTAATCAAACTAGTGACTGGATTTGCAGCCAGCTTGACCAAGTGTTTTGTATTTCACTGAGGGCTGCTCTGAAAGTAATGTGTCCTCTTTTATGATGTTGGCCCACAAAGTCAATGGTGGTATGGCAGTAGGAGTGGAACCTTCATACACTCTATTACATTTTGTTATTGTGTTACAGATGGCAGCAGAGGGACAGTCTGACAAAATGGCGTTTGACATGGAACTGCTTATGGAGCAAAGGGATTTAACTGAATTCCTACATCCAGAAGAAAAGGCACACGCTGACATTCATTGACACTTGCTGAACATTTATGGAGGCCAAAGAGTGGATGCACAGTGAGGGGGTGGGTGGTGCATTTCAGCAGTGGTGACAGAGACATGAAAGACAAGCTGCATTCCAGACAGCCATGCACAGCTGTCACACCATGAAATGAAGAGAGTCTTGATCAGATGATCTGCACGAATCAGCTAATGTCAGTGACTATGCTGAAAAACAGTGCTTTATAGCTGAGAATTTGCTCTATGAAACAGTGTCATTGAGCTCTTTCTGTCTGTTGTAAATTCCATTTAAATAAATGGGAAACATTACTTTTGGAGCAACCTACAACATGCATGAAAAATACTGCTGCGTGAATTTCCATTAATTTAGCATTTCCATGAGTCTGAGTACAAAATTCTGGATGCTTTTTTGAAGTGTAGGCAAAAAAATGTATGACTTCTGTAAACATGGAACTCCAGTACACAGGGTTCAAGGTGAGCTAAACACCTGTGAAGAAGGAAAACAGAAAATAGATCCAGATGACTAGGGACATGATGAAATTCAGACAACGTGGACAAAGCCTGAATGAAGCTAAGACTTCTGGAGTTAGTATCAGCATAATTTTTATATTCTGACACTAATTCAGGCAAGACTTTTGATCATTTACTGCTACATAAATAGCAACTAAAGCAACCAATATCCTCAACTTCTTATACAACTAATGGTATGTAGCTGGCGGGATGTAGCTGGAGGGAGGTGTATTTGATGCTAAAGTTAAGTCAGACTCTAATATCTGTGACTAAAAAAGGGAAAAATTAAAGTGCTACAGAGCAATGTGAAGGATCTTAATATGCTGAGGTATTTATTGGTGAGGCATTGAATCAGGCTGCCCACGGAGGTGGTGGAATCACTATTCTCTGGAACTGTTCAAGAAATGTGTAGATGTGGCATTGAGGGACATGGTGAGTTGGCATGGTGGCAATGCTGACGGTTGGACTGCATGATCTTAGTTGTCTTTTAAAACCTTTCTATGATTTTAAGAACCTATGCTGATGAAACATCCTAGGATTCTTGATACAGGCCCTTAAACAACATAATCCTGCTAAAACAGTGGTAGTCTTTGTTATTTTCTAGTTAATCCTTTTTAATTTGTTTTTAATATCTTAAATGGTCCTGTTAACCAGAGTAATGGAAAAGATGCCTTCTATCAGTCTGGACACTGAGGTTAGCCATACTTATCAAATTTCTCATAAATTATAATTATAAAGGACAAAAAAATAGATTAATATGGTTTCATTATGTTATAATGATTTAGGAAATCACCTTGAATTATAAACTGAATTATTTAAAACACAGAATTAGTCATTCTGCCATTATAGCACACTTATTGTCAGTTGGTAATAAGCAAGTAAAAGCTTTTTATTGTGGGCTTGACACAAACATATTTGATGCTGATCTGACAATAGGACATTGCTGTTATTTTTTTCTAGGGAAATAATGTTATTAATTGTTTGGTGAATAAGAAGGAGTGTAACTGGGTGGTAATGTCTGTTATATAATAAATCAAGATGTTACAGTAAACCTACTGTAAATCTGGATACATATGCCTGGAAGCAGATCTGGCAGTCAGAAACCAGGTTATGCACCACTTTTGTTTATCAAAATTGCAGGCTCCATTTCCAGCCACCAAAAAATTTCCTAGTACCAAAACTGTTTATCTGCTGGCTATTTCCATACCATTATTCTTTATTTTGTTGCAGCCACCAATAATACAAAAATATTGTCAAATCTCTTCACAGGTTGGTTCAGTGATCTTTCATATATAGCAAAGCTGACTACTTTCCAACAACTTGATTTCACAAATGGAGAAACAGCATCTGTTTTCCTGCAGCTCCACATATGGCTCCCATCGCTGCTGTGCAGAGTGAAGCAGGTAGCCCCTGTCAACCCCCTGGAGCACCACAGCCCCCTGGGACTAGGTAGAGTGGTCACCTGCGAGAGACACCCACTCCCCTAAGTGGTAGGAAACATTATGAGCACATGCAAAGCATCCCTCTGAGCAGTGACCTGTGGGGAAAGTGCTCAAACATGGATTCAGGGCTCCTGTGCTTGTCTTTTGGCATGGGGATTTAAGTATACCTACTCCAAGGAATGATTGCTTGAGGACTTCAGAAAATATCTAGCTGTTGTCAAAAGAGCGTGTGGGGTAGTCAAATAATTTGCAGGCACAATTGTGTGTATATATGAAGAAAACAAAAACAAAAACAAAAACAGACAATTTCTGCCAAAATTAAGATTAAATGTATTTATTTTTTCTCCAAGGCACGTGATTACTTGTGGCTCTGCAGCATATGCCATCCAGTGCATCTTCTGGATCCATTTGGATGAATCTGAAACCGAAGTGAGATGGAAATATCCAGGATGGTTGTGTGTTTTTTTTTTCTCTTCGTATGTTTTGTAAGCATGTGTGCTTGTGAAGGTCAAGGGATTGGCAGCATCAGAAATTCAATCTCTGAATATATCTGCAGCCCAGGTATATTTCAGACAGATGCTCTCATTCTCAGACTGCCCTGCCAATGACCTTAACCCTGGTTTGGAAGGACAACTTAATCTACTATAAAGAGGAAAGGTGATTTAGTCTCCAGCCATGCTGGCAGAGTCTTGGAGCTCTCTGAACACAGTTTGTCATTTGTGTTGAAACGTCAAATCATTTGGTAACATGAACTATCTTCTGTTAGAGATTAAACAGACACTGATCAGCAGTCCTTCTCTCTGAAATCTGGTTCCAAATAATTCCAGCAAATAAATATACTGTTGTTTTCTTCTTCCTTTCCGCAAACAAATATAACACATTACTATCTATTAACCAAATATATCATGTTTTCAGGCTTCTTGAAAAGGGCTATTTTGTGTGGTTTCTTTCATCAGGAAGTTCAGTTTTCTGCTAACATGAGAATCAAGAAAAGAAAGATTGGCAGAAAAGGTCTGGAGACTGCATTACACTGGGTTGTAACTCAGTAATTTCTAGTTATGAATCAAATGCTCTCTTTGTGCTCTGAAGACCCTGAGAAAGAAGAAAAATCCGATGAGAGTTGGCTCCACAGGGAGAGACAAGTCTGGGCTTTGGGGGTTTTGAAACTCTTGTAAGTAGAAGATGGCAGAGTTTTCCTGTATTACATGGATGTTTCAGCTGGAAAAATACTGGGACGTACAGTGAAACTGAAAGATGAGGCAGAGCCTTTGCCATGTTGTAAACAAACACTGTGGCAAGAAAGCCTCAGATGACTACCTTGCATGGCTGCTGAATATCTTCTCATACTGAGTAACTAATTCACAGAAAATGATGCTGGAATTATTTAATAGTTATCCTCATGACTCTGAGAGTCAATGTGAGTATAGGAATCTAACTAACTTTTTACAGCAAATTTGCAGAATAAAACAAATGATCAATGTATAACTGCCCACTAAATGTCAGTTTCTGATTTTTTTATAAACTTGCTTGTAGATGTGTTAGTAAAGATGTGTTTTAATTTGCTCTTTGGTAGAAGTGGCAACGGGACAATTCCCCCTGCCAGAGAATTAGGCTAGTTCATACACAGGCAAAAAGCTTTTAAAAGAAAATATCCAAGCTCTGTCAAATACAACTACTTGTAGAAAAAACACTAAAATACAAATGATGTAAACAAAAGTAGCCATTGAGACAGAACAGAAAAATCTGATCCCTCTTTTAACACTGAAGTCTGTATTTTTCAGTTTGAATACATACATTGAGCATTCTATTTCACTCAGTGAAATGCCATGGATGTGCTTGAATAGCAAAATTCAGCAGTAAATTTTCCAAGTGTTTGCAGTTTGTTCTTTTCAGAACAAATTGAAAAAAAAAGAGGCAACCCACCTCAGAAATTATTAGAATATTGTCACAGTATCATTCATCTTGGCAAAAGTTGACTGAGCAGATGATGAAGATCCACTTAACTTGGACTCAATCAAAGGTTTTGCTATTTTCATTTCACAGGCCAGATGTAGCTCATCACCAGTTGGAGCTGATTTCAGAAGAGGTGTTAGAGTTTGCTGGTCCAAGAGAGGATGTGATCCAGGCATCAAAGGGAGCCACAAGAGAAGTGTGTGTTTCCACCCCTGCTCTCAATTGTCTGCACTGCCTGCTGCTTGATACTGATGCCACCACACAGCCAGCCTGGAGTAGGGGCTCCCACATTCCCCTCCACAACCCTCATCTTCCAGGCTCTCCATGCAAGCCTACCATCCTGCTGGTGGCCAGTGACACAATGTGGACTTGGTGCCCACAGAAAAGCAAGGAGGAACTGCTAATAAATGCAAGCATGTGCTCTGTGAACATTAGGAGCCAGCTTCCTGCTGTGTGCTTGTTTGACTCATCCACACCCATACGCTAAGTAGAGAGGTAGCTATCTCCTCACCATTCTTCCTTTGTGACTCTCAAACTTTTTCAGTGTTTTGTGGGGAACACACTCCAAGTCATCTTGCAGCATCTGTTGCCTGGTCTTTCTGGCCTGTGCAAGAAGCTTTGTTCATCTAAAATGACTGAGATTTGTTTGTTGTTGCTGATGCCCACAGAACTCAAGATACAAAAAATTGAGCAAGAAACCAGCATATGGAAAAAGTTTGTGAAAATATTTCTTCCTCTGTCTTATGTCCTTAAAAAAAGGGTGTTCCTGAATCATTAACAAACTACTCTTCCTTATGTCTACCACTTGTTCGTATCAGATCATTTCTTGAAACTAAAGCCTTTTCAAGAACTGATAAATAGACAATTCTATATAAATAGTGGCAACTATTGACGTATTCATCTAGTAGAGATTTCTTTTGTTAAACTATGATTCAGCCTCATATAGAGCATCAGCCTGAGACCTGTTATGATCTTCAGGCTCTGACTGGAATTTTCTTGGGTTTGAATTTCTCTTTCTGACACTTCATGTGAGGTAACCTCTCTCTCATAAGTTTCATGTAACTGGGTCATGGGATTCTCCAAAATGTTTTTAAAGATTTTCGGTATCAGCAACTTATAGATCTTTTTCTGGCAATTTCCTTTTATTTTCAGTCTCTGACTGGAAAAAGTGAAACATCTAACCAGCACAAAATGAATATTTCTTAAGAAGGTTTCAGTCAGACAAACTAGTGAAATAGTTGTTCATGTTTTCCAGAACATAACAAATCTGTACTGAGGTTGAAAATGGTAGTCACCTTTCAGATTTTACAAGGTCAAACCTCTGCCTGCTCACAAAAACAAACTACATTTTGGTTCCTTGCTTGGTTCTGTACTAGCAAAGACTATTCAAATTCACCTTCTGCAAATATATGCAAGGATGAACCAATAGAAGAAATTCACATTGTAATAATGTATTACAGGATACTGGAGTAGTACATATATTTATCAATGCTAGGAAAGATCTGCTGTTAGTGTTGTGCTTTTCTTCTTCTTTATTGCCATGCCAGTGACAGCAAACAATAAAACATTTAAAAAACTAACAGCCCCACAATTGCCCCAGCAATAAACATTTGGAATATTTTCATAAATGCTCTTTTTGAGACATATCCTATTCAATGAAATAGATGCCTGAAATCATGCATAGTTCAATGTATTTCCTTTTCACAGTCCTTCTGGACGTGTATTTATATGCCAACTCATCTTCATAAATTTTGTACTGGCCTTATAATAGCACAAATTAATAATGCCACTAGGAAAGAACTCAGCTGATTTCAAAGGAGCAATAATCATGTCAGAGGTGCAGTTGGCATGAAGATGATTGAGTTGCACCCCTTTGAGAAATTTTCAGGGATGAATCATCCCTTACATAATATATAGCAATGGACAAATTTTCCATGTTACTGTGCTACCACATTACCACATGACATCACATTTAATTGTGTAACAGTCAATCATTACTGCATAAATTTTCTTCCTCAAAGATTTGTTGTAAGACTGTGGTAGATGTGTTTTCGGTAAGCTGATTCAAGATTTCCAGAGATACATGTCTGATAGCACACCAAATTGCAGGGAATATGGAATACTGATACATCTTTCTGGAGACAAACTCTCCTTCTGACTTTTTGATGTGAGTTTATTGATACTCTCCTCTTGAACATTAATTCCTCCATTGTGAACAATTAAAGGGAAAAAAATATAGAGACAATAAAAAGTCACTTTATTGTAAATAAAAGAGCCTTATTACACACTTTGCCTAACACACTTTTTCACATCTTCATATATCAAAGATTTGTTTTACAGCTTGTGACATTTTTCAGGTTATGCCTTGCGCACCTGTTTAAGAAAAGTTTAGATTAATTACTCATCTAATATTGCAAGCTAAATTTGCTCATCAAAAGTTCCATGCTGTTCCCGTGCCACAGTACAGATACAACACTGCTGATGTGACACAGGCTATTGTCAGACATTCAAATCAAGTTTCTAGAGTATGTTCACTAGATTTAGATCATGAATTTTTTGAAGAAGCCGGAGTTCATTTTAATACAATGAATATCTTACTGAAGGTTTTCACTGAGGATTCTATTGAAGTGCAAAATTTAACAGAATTAATTTAAAAGCAATGTTTTAATATGAAGTTGTTATTATTCAAGTGCATTCCAAACCTAGAAAGACCATGAATGTTGGCTTTCCATGGAAAAATATTCTCAGTCTGCACTTTGGATGCAGATCTATCACAGTGCATCGGGCTGCTGTTTCACAAAAGCTTCATGGAGTGTGGACTATCTATAAACCATCTAGTCTTCATGTCTGAACATATTCCACATCAGACGAGTTCATGACTCCTGAGTATGTCACAAGAGTGATTTGAGTTTACATCTACCTTGGTTTTAACCTTAACTGGGAGAGATTCACTCCATTTAACTTTAAACACATAAATGATATGACTAAGTTAGCTATCTAGATGGTCCACATCTTAAGTTCACTGGGTTTTATGTTGGTACATGAAGACTCACCTCCCTCTGCTTTCTCTCCCTCTTTCTCTCGCTCTTCACTGAGCCTATTAAGTTCAGTGAGGAGCCAAAAGGTACATGGATTAAATTTGCCCAGACAGGCTGTGGATGCCCATCCCTGGAGGTGTTCAAGGCCAGGTTGGATGGGGACCTGGTCAGCCTGGTCTAGTATTAAATGTGGGTCTTGGCAGCCTTGTCTGTGGCTGGGAGATTGGAGCTTGATGATCCTTCAGGTCCCATCCAAACCAGGCCATTCTATGATTCTGTGATCCTATGATCCTATGATCCTATGATTAAGATGACCTTCTGAAAAGACACAAGAGTCACAACTACCCAAGGAGAATTTCTAGCAGCAGAAATATCAGATTTTATCTTTTCTGCTGAGGATAACTGACTAGGTTTAAACTAGCATTGCTATTTCAAAGCCTTCAAAAGATATCTTGTTCTTTTTTACCAGAGAAGAGGTGTGCATGCACACACACACATTACCTAACATATTTCACCTTGCTGATGCCTCTGTGAGAGACCAAAAATATGATCTAGTTGAGGCAAATATCTGTGACAGAGATTGCAATGTAAATTTTCTGTGAAAGTGTTCCATAAAGAGTTTGTTCAAGACAGAGTTTGTCTAGTCCAGGATGATGCAGAAGAAAGGAAAATAAACTTACCACAGCATACAATTAAGGAAGAGATTAAGGTTTTGTAACAAGCTTCAAGTCAGCCGTAGGATTTCACTCCTATAGAAAAAGTAATGTAAAGCCAGAAAAGGAAAAATTCACTCAAAACACAACATTATGAGTAATTTCTAGGATATGGGTTTTATTAGATTTTATTTCCCCTTCCACTGCAAAAATGCAAACTGCATAATATGTTTACCTTCTTTCCATTTATGCTCTATATGCACTCAACATAGGCTGCAGCCTATGTGATCTACGACTTTACGCAGAAAGCCATGCTGTTCTTAACTGGAACTGTATGAAAGGCTACCATATATCGAACTTCCACTTTGACACACTCCCTTTTCCTGCCAGAAATTCTGTGAGGATAGAGTTTAAGGATCTTGAAAATCTGCCTAGAAATTCCAGAACTTTGGCACTCTGACTGGGGCAACAGCCCTGCCCAGGACATTGGACTTTCAGAATTCCGGAGCACATCTGCTTTGGATGTGCACCACAACTCTGAAATACATGTAGAATATGGATGAATTTCTGGAAACACACACATCAATGGTACTGTGTTCAGGAGACAAATGGTCAAACTGTCCCTGTGGGCTCTGTCTATGGGATTTTCTCCTAGACTTTACACATAAAACAACTTGCACAACAAACCGTGCCATTCCAGCCTTTGCTGCAGCTTAGTTGCTGTAGCACTGTCAAGGGGACGTAGCTTGGTTCCCACCAATGCTATGCCTATGGAAATGTTTGGACAAAACTCTCAGAAATACAATTTGATTTTTTGTATGGTCCTGTATGGAGTCAGTGATCCTTGTGGGTACCATTTTCAGTTGCAAAAAAGCACTTATTTCATTTTTGTAAAGATCCAAACATATACCATTACTTGCCCTTCCCAGCCCTACTTTACAAAACTCAAATTCAGGCTTTATCTTATTTTTTCATTAAAAATCTTATGAAACGTGTTATTAAATGTTCATGAGATTATGTGTCAAATATTATCTCTGGGTAAGCAGAAAAAATTGGAATGAAAATAAGACCCATCCAACAATAATTTGTGTTCTGGGAAGTTACATGAAATGAGAAGCAAGCCAGTAAGCAGTTTCTTCACTTTTCATGTTTCCAAATTAACAGGCAATTTCCCTGGCTTTCCAGTAGCAGAATTCTTTGGTAGCTTGCCCACAAAGACAAAACAAGAAAAACTAGTTCAAGTAACTGGACAACTTCTTTTCTGAAAATTATTGAGGAATTAGTGATGCTTCTATGTATGATCACAGCTTCACATTTCCTGTTCATATAATGCAGTATTAATTTATCTGATTTTCCTCCTCCTTAGTGTCTTCCAAAGTGTTTTCCCATGGTTTTCCTTTCTCTACTGATAAGAAGCGAATGCATTTCAGTACTTCTCTGAATAAAAACAATCTGTGGTTTGTTTTGTGGTTTTTTTGTGTTGTTTTTTTGTTGTTTTTCTTTTTTTTATAATATGTAAAGTGAGAACAGGATCCTGTGTTTTTGCTATTAGTACTGTTGGCTCTGCAGTGATATTGTGAAACTCAGTTACTTCCAATTTTTATGTCTCAGTGGATATTCTTGCACACAGCAAACTTTCTGTCTTTAAAATAGCATGCATTTGATGGCTTTTTGTGCATTTCTTGACAAGGCAATCAATCTTTCATTGATATATTTTTAAGGTAAGATATGAGGTAAGGATGAAGAATCACATAGAGCCAGAGTGACATCTATGGCATCAGCAATGGGGAATGGGCAATGCTTGCTAATCCCTCCCAACAGAAACACTAATAGTCTCCCTTTCTCTTAGCCACCCGCAGTGTAAAAATTGAATATTTGTATGAAAAGAAAGCATGAGTTCTTTTTTTCATGTATTTTTCTTTTCTTCTTGGACTCTCTCTCTTTTTTTTTTTTTTTTTTTTGCTTGTTTGTTTGTTTCGTGTTTTGTATGTGTGTGTGTTGTTTTGCTATTTATTTGTTTGGTTTGGCTTCAATTTCCTTTTTTTCATTACAGTCATTCAGTTTAATCAATACATTTAAGGAGATTTGTAATAGACTCTGCACGCATTTCTCAAAAACTCAGAATTCCTCTGTTAGAAATTACCTTGCTGTATCTTGCTGGAAGCCTGAACAGTTCCAACAAAAAAAATTTTTGTCTTTAGGAAAGTAAAATTTTACATGACCACTTCTGTGGCTTATAATCTGTTTATAATCTTAACCAGATTTTAAACATTTCGCACCAGCTTTTAAACCAGAATGGATTGCAATTCACAAGTTTTCAATGTACAGGATTGTTTTTCAAGATCTGGAATGAATTACTTCCTTCTCCCTTTCTGAATAACTTCTACATTAAATATCCAGTGTGAATCTTATTTAAAAGACCCATTTTTGGTTCTATGGAGAAATAAAATTTCCCATAAATATTTCTTACAAAGCAAATATTTTCCCCTCAAAATTCCAAAATAAAACTGCTACTGGTGTAGGCTTATTGAATTCAAAAATTATTCTATTATCATTTTTTTCTTTTTTCTAATTGAAAGCTAGAGCTCAGGCACTGGGGAGTGGAGTTTTTTGATTTGTGTTTTTAGTTGTGCCCAACTAAGGGTTGGGCAGTTAACTGCTTTTAATCATACTGTTCTCATGACTTCTGTCAGCATCGCCTAGAGCCACAGAAAGCTGCTCAGTATTCAAATAAACAAAAGTTTACAAAGTACATAAATGCAGATTTAGATACAAGGAGATGGGCAAGGATAAACTCTCTAAGCCTCTGCCCCTAATCTACAAATCAGGAGGGGGGGAAGTGTACGTAACCTGGGCATCATGACTGGGTAGAAGTGCATGTGATTTACAGAAGCAAAGGTGGTAGCAGAAAGGACAAGGAAGCCAGAGCCCAGCTGCCGTGTAACCATAGGCAACTACACAGACTCACAGGGAATTTCAAAGGTGCCAGCACAACTGCCTTTGGGGTCTGCCAAGGAGCCAGATGCTGGTACTGAGTGAATATTTTAGACCACTTGCCACACTGTTTTCAGTATTCTACCTGATCATCTTCCCATCTTCACTGGAAAACCCAGTGGTGTGCTAATTATCAACTTTTTAAATAAAATAATTTTAAAAAAAATTGAAAGTCTGCCGTAAGTTTAGTGAGTTTACAGAACTTTTGCTCAGATGCCAGACAAAACATGTCAGCCGTGCCAGAGGAAAAAGCAAATAAATAAAGTGCATTGCTATAATCAGTATGTTAAAATTCATGGAAAACATATATAACATTCATAGTCTCTTTGATTAAAAATGAAGTTCTTTCTTTCTGTAACTCCCATGGATTTTCATTAAGCAAAATGAATGCCTTAACTGCAGCTACTAAAAACAGCAGCTGGTGTTTCTACTGGTAGATCTACACAGCCTGTGACTAGTTCTTTCCCTGCTTCTCGTTTCTAGGGAGGCAACACGTCTGCTGCTTTTTCCCTTCTGTTCAAAGCCCTCTGACCACCTGAGAAATATGTGAGCCCTGTAATAATTTGTGGTCAAGTCATTCCAGAGAGAAGGGTAAGCGGAAGGTACGGGTTTGCAATCTGTAGATGCCTGTCTGTTGATTAGATATAACTGTGTTTTTATTTCTGTCTCTTCTAGATTAGAGGATATAAAAGCAGTCACCTGTCAACCCAATCCAGCAATGAAATTCAGCAGCCTATTGTCCCAATCACTGCTTTCAATCACTCTAAACGGTCTCCAGAGACAATCATTATTATAGGACATGTTCCTAAGAGTAGATAAATGGAGCTCAACCTGCCAGCCTGCATAGGGAAAGATGGACAGTCTTGGCCAAAAATATGAAAGGGCCTGGAGCTTTATTGACATTTACATCAAAAATAGTTAGCAATGAAAGCAGCTGTTGTGGAGAGCTTTCACCACAACGTGTTTGGAATATGCTGTGAATTGAAATACAGACCTCCTGACAAGCAATTTACCTTCTGTCATTCTCCATGTGCTTGCAGCATTACTGGGTACTTGCTGTGATAGCCCACTTAAAGCTGCACATGTGTACAGTTTGGATGAAAGATTAACTGCAATTTGAGGCAGGAAGTAACGAATTGTGGAGTGTCATTCATAATGGCCGACATTGTCATCTGCAGGGTGACACCACAGCAAGAAGGTGCCTCTGTTGTGACGAGCTTATAGATTCAGATGTCATTCATCCTAATGAAGATCTGCCTACAGTTCTAATAAGCAGAATGTGAGACAGCTCAGGATTATAAGCATTAATCTGCCTTGTTTGTTGACATTAACATGATGACTAAAATGCCATTATGCAAGAAATTCTTTCGAAAGCTATTAAAAAGGGGCAATCTTAATATGAGTATTACAGCCCAGAACAAAAGATGTGCCAGGAGTTAATTTCCATGTTTACTCTTGTCATTTTCTACACTGTATTGATTTTTTTCTCCTCCAAATAACTGATACTGTGCAAAAAGTGTTTGATATTTCATGAATACACCACTACTTACTGTGACCAAAATACAACCCACATACTATTTTCCCCTGGCACAAAAGGTAAACCTTTTAACCTGAAAACAGGTTATGTTAATAGAAATATCAATATGATAAATATTTAGCAGATATCTTGTGAGAACATCAGACTTGAATCATGCCAAGCACACTTAACAGAAGACTTATGATAACATTTAATGAAAATAATTGACCTAATATGTAAATAGATTGGATTTTCTTTTCAGCCACACAAATAAGCCATTTTCAAGCTGATGTGATGCTCTTGACTGTGGGGGTCAATGGAGAACTGCCAACGCTGATTTTTCCAAAGACATCAAGACTCTTATAAGTCATTATCAACTGGAATTGAAATAAATCTGTGTGTAAATCTCTGTTTAAAGAGGGCTAGAAGGAGGATATTAAGGATTTTGATCTTCATCCCTACAGAAGTGGATGACATATATAAAAATGGATTTGTGTGCCTGTCTTTGCAACTGAGCTTAAATATCATTTGCGTTCTGAAAACTGTATTCACTAACAAAATCCAGGCTGTAGTGGAAAATACTCAGATACGGGATAAGTAAGCTATTTTCATTCTGGAGACCCATAAGAGAATAGAAGAGTCAAGGACAGATTTTAAAGGACCATGATGCAGACAGGAGATCTCTACAGCTCGAGATATTTTGGGGTTTTGTTTTTCTTTTTTTTTTAATACCTAGTTTTTATAACTAAAGTGAAAACTCTTAATTCTTTATTCACTTTAGATATATCTCAATGTATCATAGATATTTTTGTGGTCTGGATGGCGACAAAATTAGACTCAGCGTTAAGAGGTTTGGATTGGGAGTAGGTCAGTAGATATTCTGAAAAGACTTAACCAAATTTAGTGGAAGTTGTTATCTTTGTAATGTGTCAGGGGAGAACAAAGTGAGGGATTTATTCTGACATTTGTTTGCCTATACATCAATAGTTGCAGGTTGAAGTAATTTAAAAGCAAGGAGAATCTGAATGACATGGTAGATATGCACTGCCTCTTCTTAGCCTTTTATATCTCTGCACAATGAAAAACCTTAAATACTCCTTTCTATCAGAGTCCATAAAGAAAAGAGGAGGAAGTAAATCCCATGTGAGGGACTATTGCAGACTGCTGCTAATGACAGCCAGGATGTGGGACCCTGACTGTAATTCTGTGAGCTAGTGACTGAAAACTACATGCAATGGTAAAATTGGACGTTGATTTTCACTCTCAGGATGATTTTTTTCTAACTACTGAGCCATATACCCTCACAAAGGTCCTTTTGCTACACATCTACACATAAGCACTTCTGATAGAAGTTGAAATTGACAAATTGTACATTTGTTCCATGGGATATCCAGCTGGGCATGTTGCCAATTTACATTAGCTTTACATTTTTTGGCCTACAGGCCAAGCCCACTGTTGCATCTAAAATTCATAGTGGTGAAAACGTAGTGGCAGACCTTCAGTCTGAGAAGTCAGCAGACTACACATGTGGTAGTTGGGGTGAGTTAAGTGGCTTGAAGTGAGGTTTAAAAAGGACACTGCATGAAGTAGAGGGTTGCTGAAAGTCAGCAGGGGGCATGGCACAAGATTTTAAAAGCAGACAGATGCTGGAATACCACTGAGAGGAGTGATAAATATCAGGTTATGGAAACCTCATGAAAGCAGGGATTTCGTCTCCCTTTAATCAACTAATAAACTATGCGCAGCCCAGGTTTGCTGAGTGACAGCACCTGGAGAAGCTAGTAGGTGGGACACCCAGTTTCATTTCCTCTGTTCAGTAGGTCCTTAAATCCACCCAAAGCCTCTTGGTGGGGCAGGATTCAAGGAGGAATGGTTTTAAACTGAGACAGGGGAGATATAGGTTGGATATTAGGAGGAAGTTTTTTCAATCAGAGGGTGGTGATGCACTGGAACAGGTTGCCCAAGGAGGTTGCGGATGCCCCATCCCCAGAGCCACTCAAGCTCAGGCTGGATGTGGTTCTGGGCAGCCTGGTCTGGTGGTTGGCGACCCTGTGGCAGGAAATTGAAAGATGATTGATAGATGGTCTTTATGGTCCTTTTCAACACACGCCATTCCATGATTCTATGATTCCATTATTTTTTTGTTGTGGACTGCAATTCCCTGTGACTGCATAGGTCTTTTCGTAGCAGATGAGAGCAGCACTTCAGAAGAGAGGGTTGTGCTGAGTGCTTTGATCTGCTCTAACTGTGCTAGCAGTGGGACAGTGAGAAAAGCCTGGATGAGGAGGGAGGTGAGTGCCACATACGTGGTCTACGCTCTGAGGTTATGAAACACAAGTCTGTACACTCGCAGAGGCTGCTGCTGGTTGTCTTCTTCCCTCCACAGCATGAGTCCCCTGTGCAGTCCCCACTGACTGGTTCAGCTAGGTGGGACTTCTCATTCAGCTAGTGCTAACTCCCAGATGTATTCCTGTCTAGAGGTAGGCTCAATCCCAAGAGGAATGTACCTCAAAGAGCAGCTGCTGCCTGCTCATCCTACCCCCTATGCCAGCTGCACATCTCCAGAGCACCAGATGCACATGGGAGTTTTCATTTTCCTGTCCTATTTGAACAAAGCTATTATTCATTTTTTTATTCCTATATCAGCTAGATGTGGAGACCATACAATTGAAATTTCAAGCCCTTCTGGGACCTGAGGG
Organism: Lagopus muta; assembly: GCF_023343835.1. Taxonomy (NCBI): domain Eukaryota; kingdom Metazoa; phylum Chordata; class Aves; order Galliformes; family Phasianidae; genus Lagopus; species Lagopus muta. Next base: position 34,660,412 of record NC_064435.1, read on the forward strand.
AATATTCCTCTTGCAAAACTCTGTGCTCCTTTATGGTCACGTGTCACTTAGAAAGTGTCCTGGAGGTAAAAGTAAAATGCCAGTTGTAAGAAAGAGTATTTGTAGACTTCCTCGAAGCTGCTTCAATTACATGGCCCTGAGCATCATTCCAGCCTACAGACATCCTGCTTAAGCTGCATCTAAATGAGAGGGAATAGCTTCAAAATGCACCAGTGGAGGTTCAGGCTGAATATTTGGAAAAATTTCTTCTTAGAAAGAGTGGTAATGAATTAGAAAAATCTGCCCAGGAAGACAGTGGAGTCACCATTCCTTGAGGGGTTCAAGAACTGTGGAGATGTGGCACTGAGGGATGGGAATTAGTGGGCATGGTGAGAATGAGTTGATGGTTGGACTAGGTGATCTTAGAGATCTTTTCCAATGTTAATGATTCTATGATTCTAAACAGATGTATGGTTGCATGCATATAGCAGGGCCCAGATCTCTCTGATTAGGGCAGGTGTTTGGCAGCATACTGTGTGTTTTGCCCAATGTCTGCACACAGGAAGCTTTTCTATGTGAAGAAAAAAGAAGTTCTGGGATGGTGAAGTAAAGAAGGCAAAAACCCCACATTTCAGCCACTCAGAGCCAGCACGTTCCTGGAAACTGCCCGAGTGCCACAGCATAGACAGAGCCTTGCTAATTGCAGGCCAGATCTGGGGTTCTGCCTACAAAGCTCGTTCTAATAGCAGTCAATTCAAACCCAACAAGTTAATGTGATTTAGATTCAGTGAGAATTGTCCCAGAAGATTCAAAAGCTACCTTGGTGAATATTTTTGGGATAAAAAAAAATGTTAGACTATTGTTTGGACTTTATTTATAGCAAATCTGTAATCAAAAATTCTTCTGAAGTGGATATCTACTTAATGTTTGTTTGTTGGTTTGCATCCATGGAAAAAAACGAATAATTCCAACACAAAACAAAACAAGCTGACATTGGAACAAAATGATTCTTTGCTGGGAAGAGCTTTTGCTTGTAACATATTTTTATTTCCTAATAGAATCTATCTGTTAAGAGTTGTCCAAAAACTCTAACCTCAGAGGGTGTAATCTGCAGGAAAAGGGGTTCTTAACAGGTTTTAATCATGGGAGTGAAAACAGAGATAATTAATGAGAGATTTCTAGAAATGCAAGCTAATTTACAACTAACTGTGGATTTTGGTGGCATCCATTCTTTCACTGATCAGCCTAACTGAAACAAAGTTAACAGGTGAATAGTGTTGTAACTGATGATTTATTTCCATAGTTAGGAGTAGAACATTTCTGTAAGAAGGAGGAAAATGATAGCTAAAAGCATGAGGAGAATTAAAAGGAGAAATAAGTACCTAAGAGTGGAGAATTTATTAACATAAAAGCAGATTAAAAAACAAAGTATATGTTATTGATCAAACCCAGAGTATCTTTAACTAAGAATTTCAGCTGTTCTGAGTTAATTCTCTGAATAAACACATCACATTCTCTAAACAAATTCCAATGCACAGTTTTCGCAGAGCCCAACAAAATTTCCAACAGATCACTAGTGTCTTTAATTAGACTTTGTGCTGGGAAGAAGCTGACAGTGACTTCAGGGGTCAAGATCCTATTTATTTTGCTGTCCTTGACATGTATTTTGAGAGCATCTTTTCTAAAACAAAAATAGAACAGTAATGGGTCATTGAACTGCTGGGTAAACGTTTAGAAAACAGGAGTATCTGACTGCCTATGAAATTTAGATTTAAATCTAGGAGAAGACCAAAAAACAACCAAACAAACAAACAAAAAAAAAACCCCACAACTTGATCCTGGCTGGAAAAACATCAAAACTTACTGCATGGTAAAGGGAGAGGATTAAGGCAAGATCTTCAGATCTGTCAGAAATTCTGCAAGCATTTTTAGTCTCTACTCTGATTTTTTTTTTTTCATATAAGTGAAAAGTATTGGCCTTAATAATGGAAGGGAAGATAAACAAAATCAAAGACTTGAAAATTGTTTATTTTCCCATCAGTATTAGGAGGAGCAGCCAACTGAAAACATGGGGGGATATTTTCCTCTTTCTAGACTGGATCAACTTTCAGTTGAAAATATGCAAGCTTATTTCTAGCTCAGAAGCAGGACCTACTTTTGCCTTCTCTAACACTGTCATTAAACAGTAACACTATCTGGCAGCAACAAACAGCACAAAATAAGTGTAAGATTATCCAACAGCATACACAGCTGAGAACATTCAAAACCAGCTGGCAAATGTTTGGAGTTCCTCCAGATTCTCATAGATGTCTTTCCTTATGGCAGACAAAGGTAACAAATGTACTAAGGGCCAAAGATCCCTATTTTTCTCCCATCCCTTGCTTTAGCCATCAGATTGATTACTGCTAAGGAGACACGGACATTTTATTTCCTTAAATCTCATTAACTGTTGAATTTGAGGAAGAGACATGATAAAGTTTTTTTAAAAATCATCGTAAGCAGAGTGTGTGATGGAAAAGAAACACTCTTCCTACATATCCAATTGCAAACTGATTACATTGAGTATACCTTTCCCTCCTTTTGCTTGAAGGGCAATGCAAAGTCACTGCTCCAAAATTCGAAGCCTTGACTTACTGCCACCAGAAAAGTCTGGACTCAGAAAAATCCAGAAAACAAGTCCTTAAGCAGAGGTCTTGTCTCTTTCATACAGCTGCTGCAAGAGAAGGAAAGACTTCAGGCAGGCATTGCTTAACACTAAAACCTGCTTGTCTGCCTAGTGGAAAATCTGTGCTTGATACACGTACATTGTTGTCCCTGTGCTTGCCATTCATTTAAAACTATCTATAGCTTGTAACTGCAGCTCAAAACAGCAAATGGAAGAAAGGCTTGGCTGCCCTGAACACAGGAAACATGGGGCTCCGCTTCCCTTTCACAGCACGCTGGTACTGTTGCCACAACTGGCTGTTCTGCATGACACTGGTAAATGCATCACCCACCCTTTGATATTACTGATGTACGTCCTCAAATTGGAGGCGTGCTGGTGAGCTAAGCACAGTTGCTTCTCCCAAATGTACAGTATTAGCCCTATGGTGGACAGCTTCCCTAGTTGTACTCAGTGCCTAAATACTGACCTGCATAACGTAGGGATCACACCCTCTGCAAAGCACTAAGACTTCTTAGGTATTATGAGCCTCTGCTATTTATTCAGACAGTTTATTTTCTCTATAAGTAGCTACAATTATAGAAAATTTTCTAGTTCTTATCAGCAGTGAGGTGTTGCCTATCAACACAGGTGAAAACTTTCAGCTCTTGATCTCACTGTTTTAAGGAGCAGAGATAAAATGTTCTGTAGTGAAGGAGGTCTTGTTTCTTTGAGCTGTCCTATGTGATGTGGCTGAGGGACCCTTGTGCAGTGTATCTATGTACTTTCTGTACGCAAGTTGGAAATAAGATGCTGATTTTGGTGAAAGGTAATCATGATTCTACTTCTCTACTTGTAGAAGTACTTCTTAATGTGCATTTTTAGGACTCTAGATGTGACCAGGAGCAAAAGCCCTGAAAGGGGTTGTATATTGTAAGATGAAGTCATGTTGTTGCTTATTATTCATGGCATAGCAGAACTCAGGGTCCTCAGTAAGACTCAGGACCCCCTTGTGCAAACTTTCATTTAAACACTTGAGAACTTTATCCTATTTACCTGTCATGTAGCTCTTATTTTCTGTTTAGCCTCTTGCAACTTTGTTTGCTTTTTCTTCTCAGGAGCTTGTCATCTCCTGCTTTGTCTTGTTTCTAAAAATCAGCAGAGAAAGCAAAAAAAAGTGGTAAATTGAACTCGATGATCTCTGGAGGTCCCTTCCAACCCCTACGATTCTGTGATTCTGTGATTCTGTGTTTTATTTTGTGACTCAGTTACAAAGAAACCCCCCTTCTAGGGAAAATTGTCTTTAGCACCTTCCTTTCTTGTAATAGGAATAGATTGAACAGAGAGTGGTTTTTGTTTCTTTTTAAAGAAATTTATGAATAAACAGTTCTATTTGGCATTTCATTTGCTTGATTCCCTGATGATTTTGAAAGCACAGATTGCGAAAATTCTTCTTTAACCTAATTAATAACTTACTACTCTGTTTTGCAAACAGGTCTCCATTCTGACCTTGTCGCTCGGCTGCCTCCATAGGCAAGGCAGCCCCATAAATCACCCTATGTCTGAATGAGGAACTGGGGGAGACAGAAATGTGCAAGAGAAGAGGAAGGGGGAGAGTGATAAAATTAGCTGAGGTATCCAAACAGGTCTTTTTCAGGCTTTCCCTCCATCTTACAAATGCATGGACTGAGGAAATGTTGGGTGAGACGCAGCAGCCAGCTCCATGCACTGTAATGCCAATGAGATGCTGAGGCTTCACCGATCTGAGTGTCCTCCTCTCCCTGATCTCCCCCAGCACAAGCCCCACTGCCTGTGTCCCCTCTGATCCTGAACAGCTGTTTCTCCTGAATCATCACGCAAAGCCTGTTCCAGTAATAAAAGGCTAATGAAAGTGAAAGGGGTATGGGACAGGATACTGGTTTCAAAATCTAAAACAAATTTCTGAGATAAGGGGAAGCTGTGGTCATTTAGCAAGCAAACCTTGGGCTAGGAAGGAATGTTCCAGGGAGAGCAAATCAATGAATAAATAAACAGATAAAGTGCCTATGTGGAGATCTAAAGTCAGCTGTGCCATAAAAACAGGAAGTCGTTAACGTATGAGGAGAAAGAGAGGTTTGTTTTCTGTGCTCGGAGCACTGTAGGCTTGCTGGAATGGAGCAGGATGTGTATTTAGGCTGAGTATTTCATTTCCACTCACGGGCGCCTTCTGCTCTGAGTGGGCTGGGACAGATAGCTTGTGTGCCACGTAGGCTCTGATGGAGACAGGCAGAGACCTGGCTATACCTGGGCGAAATGCTGAGGTCATTTTAATTCCCCCTCTTGCTTCTTGTTTGTTCTTAATTAGCTTTTTTGAAGTGAAATAGTTTATCGTAATAGGTCTGCTTGTATAAACCACTGAGTTGTCAGTCTGGAGGAATACAAAAAGAGGAGAAGGATCTGCATGTATTTCCCTTCAAATTCTAGCTCTCCTGCAAAATAAAGCACATTTCTGTGCTTATTTACTCACAAGAATAGCAAAGAACACTCACATTTTAAAGTGTATTGTGTTACACGATCCTCCCAAAATATCTTTACTAATATTTGTAAGTGTTCCTGTGAAGAAAAGTTTATGTAACATGCTTAAATATTTATGGAATACTAAGAAAAGAGGCATTAATTGGCAAACAACTTAATTAAAATGCTTTCTTGAGTAATTAGGAGCAAATACTTTCCTATCTGCTTTGCATGCTATTTGTCTGGTTCTGTGTTTGATAAAGCCTGCCTGTCTGTCAAACTTTGCTGCAGGTAATTTTTTAGCTCTGTGGGGAAAATCTTCAAAAATTACATCTGAATTTAAAATATTGTGATTATCATTTTTGTTTAGCAAATTCTCCTTTTTTACTTTGTCTTCTATATGTCCCAGTAAAGCAGCATCCTGGGAATTTAGGGCCTGAAGATGAAATTCTGCATCAAGGCATTACTGAGTTTCCAAAAACACTCTCCAGAGAACTAACTGAATCAATCTAGAATCAACAAACAGTGCAGTTAATTAATGAGTACACCATAAGGGAGCTTTTTTAAACAATGTTGACTGCTGCTGCCTCAGGACCAATAGCACCAGAAGTTATTGCTGGTTTCAAAGACGTGATTCTTAGGGTTCCCCCAAGGCACCTTTTGCTTACATTAGCTATTGACTACAACTTTTCCTCTTATTTGCACCCTAGGGAAAGTATACTTGTTTGCTAAATTACTTTTTAAGTGATGCTTCTTCATGCCAGTAGCCTGAGGTAGATCAGGGAAGATGCTATAGTGTAAATAATAGCAGAAACTGCACTGCTTTACAGCAAAATGTGAGGAAAACCTTTGAGCATGACACCACCCAAGCACTGCTTCCAAGAAGGGCTGGGGACCGGTGGCACTCACAGCCAGGTGCATGCCCCTGCTGGTGGGCACAAACCTGCTAGGCACCAGGCTGCCAGAGAGCCTGGCTCTGCATGTTGCTTGGCAGGTTCAGGACAGGTAGAGTTGGAAAAAGCAATGATACCAAGCCTCTATGAACCAGGGAAGCTGAATCAGTGAAACAGTCTTAGGAGGGGGATGCAGGATCTGGATACTGTAGCTATGGTCTTCCATTTAAAACAAAAAACAAACAAACAAAAAACCTCACTGCTTGCTGCTGCTTTTTTCAAGCAAAAAAAAAAAGGTCGTGGTCTTATACAGTGACAGTGCAGGGACTATTTTTCTTGTGCAACTTCTAGAATTTCCCCTTTGGGCTGCTTTGCAGGAGGACAAAAAATTCCTAAAGTAGGATGTCTGTGAATGGTAATTCAAGCCAATAGGATGAGAGAGGATCCTGCAAAATTTAGCCTCTGTTCCCAGAGCAGTGAGATCTGCTACCAGTAAGGCTAATGTTGCCTATGACCATGAAGTTGAACTCAGTCATTTAATGCTTTTATGTTTATGTCTAGTCTTCTTAATTTGCTGTGAATTTGAAGAGACTCTTTGCAGCACAGGCATGGTGACAGGGTGTGACACAGGCAGCCACTATCTGCAGGCAGGGAAAGCCCTCTTGCCACTGAGCCTGGTGCAGCTGGTATAAATTACATTCTCTGTATCAAATATAAACAAACCATTACACACTTGACATTGATACACTGAATATTGTCTCAGGAGAAAAAATATATACATCATTTCTATATGGCTAGGATCTGGTTCAGCTTGTTCTTTGATGTATAATGAAAATCGGGCTTTGAGATATGTATCTGATTATGTTTACCTTATGCTGAGAATTTAGTCTGTCAAATACTGTTAACGTGTTCTTTGTATCTGTTGTAGTTTCTGTGGAAATAAATAGGAGCATTACTTTTGGAGTGACCCAAAGCATTGGGTTTGAGTCTCCAATGTAGATGTGAAAGAATCCACATTCAATTATCAAATATCTCAAAATTCCTGCTAAGTCACTAGATTTTGTGGCATCATCTGCTGTCCTGTCTAGCCTGTTTACACGTCAGCAACACCACCTAGACATCTCCAGGTCCCCACAGTGAGCTTCATCTTTGATTTTTCTCAATGGGACCTTGCCATCTCCTTTACAATCATGGCTGTGCTAAGTTGTACACAATACTCTGTGCTCTGCTTCTGCACTTCTGCCTTCCTGTGTTTTGTGGCCCATAATCATTGTAAAGTCTTGGAAGAGTATTTTATGTACAATTTGTCCAACTGATTCAAGCAGATTTGTAATGTATCTGGCTCACTAAAGTTTCGTGTCAGCTAATAGGGATGTTGCTGCTGACCTTACCAGCAAACTGTCTACCTACATTCAGTAGATCTTGCTTATACCATCAACTCCAGAAGTAAAGGTCTGCTTTTTCATGATCATACGTAACTGTAAATGGAATGGAAAATTTATCTAATTTTCTTGAAGGAATAGGACTGGTGTGCTGTTATTAATCTGCTTACATGTAGGGAGTGTGTCTGAGATTTCTGGATATAGCTGAGTATACATACATGGCAAGGATGAATGGTAGCACTCTTTGGACTACTCTACCTCCAAAATAAAATCCACGAAAACTATGAAGCTTTACATGTCTTTGCAGAGATTGTTTCAGACAGAAAAGGAAAAAACCTGTGGTTTTGATTCTGCAGGTCAAGCACCCAAAAGTTATATATATTACATATATATGATCCTTTATGAGTTGCTAATGTTTCACAAAAAATTTTTGGAGTGACTAAAGACTTGGTTCTTAACTCAAACCAAATTTTAGGATCTCCACAGCTTCTTGGAAGTCTATAACTGTTTTCCTCTGAAGCCTGTGGTTGAGGTTTGAGGTTCAGCCTCAGGACTCCTATTGGCAGACTGGCAGTGCCACTCGAAGTGCTGACTGGGCATAAGCTGTTTCAGCTAGATCAAATTCTTTGAAACTTTCCAAAAGCATTGTCTTTGTGCAGCAGATTTTATGGCATATCAGGTACTGTCTATGCATGCAGCTGTAAGGGCTTGCTAAATCAGGCATTGCCTAGCTTATCTCTGCTAACTCAGAGCAATACATAAATATATACAGATAGAATGAGTCTGCATTCTAACTTATTGACAGAAAATTGTGAATCCACACCTCATCTGGATAAAATGCCTTCTAGTATATTAGCAGTTGACTCTTTCATGAAGGTGAACGGAATGAAGGACTGTGCAACACAGTCTCTGATCCGTTCATGGTGAAGTTCATAAAAGAAACTTTTCTAATGTCAGTTATTCTGAACTAGCAGAAAATAACTTGTGGCTTCAGCTTTTAACTAATACCTTTTAGTTCCGAATAACTGAATATCAGTATTGACCTACAGACAGTCTGTAACTGGACCCTAGAAAATTCCTGACAAGCCTGAGCTGTCAAGCTTCATGATATTTCTGAAATGTGTCATTGTTCTCTGTTTTAGCAATGGGGATTTACAAAGCTGAATCAGCCACAGAGCCTGGGACAGCTAACTTCCACACAGTCCTTTACTGTAACCACTTGGCAGATAAAGATTTCGGGTGATGTTCTTGCTGCCTGTTTGCTTGTTTATTTATTTTCTTGTACAGCATCAAAATGCTTCAGCAGTATAGCTGTGAGAGTTTGAAATCCTGTTTGCAAGTCAAACTGTTTCAAAGTAGCCCTGAAGGGAAGGAAAACAAATATTCCCTTAACTTTCATTCTAATTATATCAGTCATTAAAACACAAGGAATAAAGAACAGTGTTTATTAAAACACCCTTTTGTTGATAGCTCCTCTTTAAAGTGTGATTCATCCCAACAGCTGTTTAGTGGAAAAAAATCTTTGTGGAAGGGAGAAAGAGAATGCTTCTGTTAGTAAAATATATTTTTTTTAATATTCAGATACTCCCTTCAATCTTCCATACTATTTGTAGAGAGAAGAGTTACTTTAAGAATGTTTTTCCGTTGCAGTTATCTCTGCAATTGTCAGACTTCATGCAGTCCACTTAAATGCACACTCCTGATGAAATCCCAGAGTATTTGATAGCTGCTGGTAAAAATCTAGAGCTGGCACTGTGTTCTTCAGGAATGGAACAACAGGAATGGTGTTTCCCAATGAAGACTTAATTTCCCTTTGCTGCGAGAACTCTTGATTCAGTATAATTAGATATTAATTTTTTTAATCTTTGAGATTATTAGCTCAATTGCCTCTGCTTCCAACAACGAAGGGGGCTGGACAGAATTCTGCTCTAAATACGTTCACTTTCTCTACAGTTCTCAGCTTTCCTGTACTGCAAGTTTCAGCACAGACTACAGAACAGAGGCAAATGTGCTAGGTTTGTGATCGAAGCATCTTGCACTGGGTTCAAAATATCCATGTTGTGCTTTGAAAAGATAGACTTCAGGCTATTTTTGATGATCCACAGGGGCTAATAGGAACCTGCTTTTTTAGCCAAGATTTGCAGCAGCATGGAGACTTCTTTATAAATTAAATGGCTTTCTGTAGTGGAGACTAGATCTGAGTTCCTACAGCACTTTATTACAGAAAGTAGATCTGGAACCCTTTATTAAGTTAAATTTTCACTTTTTGCTTTCCAAATGATAGACTTTCTTATAATTAAGAGCTGTGAAAGTCCTAATAACTTCAGCATTTGCTCTGGAGATGATTTCTGTTTTCACTTTAGCTTTCATAAATCAACAGAATCTATCATAAAGATTTGAGAAACAGTGTAGATGTTTTAAGCAATATGTACCTCTGGGGAAAAAAAAAAGTGAAAGTTTAGTACATTACTAGTCTGGTATAGACAGTACCAATTAGTTTCCCTGCCTTGGTGTTCATGCTATAAGGCCTCCAGCTGGCTTACAGGCTGACTGCTACACGCAAAAAGAAGCAGTCAGAGCAATTGCCATGGGACCAAAGGGCTTTGGCTCTCAGAGAGGTGCTATGTAGTACATCTCTCCCTACTGCACAGCACCTGTCTACCTTTGTATGGAAATACACATTGCTTTTGATGAACATGATGATGATAGCATATGCTGTTGAGGTTGTCCTCCTAAGTTGGGGAATTCTAGCAAGTAGGTTACGGAGGCTTGTCTGAAATCCAGGTCACTCCTGACACAAGAAAAAGGAGATGACTTCTGGGAAGCTACAAATCCCAACAGTAAAAGAGAGAGTGAGAACAAGCTCCTTAAGACGAGTTCTCGAGGCTCCATGGTATACAAGTGTCAGCTGGTATCTTGAACTCTGTCATGTTTTGTGGCTGTGAGAATGAAGACCATTCAGACTGAAAAGAGCGTGACAAGAATGCCAAGCGTAGGGCTGATGGTATGAAAACAAATCACTTGGGGAGCAGGTGGGAAGCAATGGGGGCCAAGCACCTTAACCCCACTCCAAGCACATCTACTGCTCCAGCAGCAGAAGGCAGTTACAGTGCAGTGCAGGGAATTCTGAGGCAGCTTGGAGCTACAGCTCTGACATGTAGAGCCCTGTCACTGGGGTAGAGGCTGAGGCTGCCAAAGCATTTCTGTTATGCTTAAAAATTCTTCTTTCAATAGAGAGATGAAATTATTTATTCTAGGCCTCTAAGACAAAAGTAGGTAAGGAGTTAGAAGTTCTCCTGTAAGGACTTCAGTTCTCCTGAGCTGCATGCTGTATAGATATAGAAATTTATCGAGACTGAAAGGATCAGAAGCTGGCTTCTGTATCTAATCCTTAATGAAAAGACTATGTAAATATATATAAATATATATGAATCTATAGTTCTATTTTAATAAGAAAACTAGATCAGATATTGCTAGTATTATTGGTATCTGCTGTGAATGTCCAGTAGGCTTGCTTTTGAGGACTCCTTTATTACCTAGCAGGATGTAATGCCACCTGGAATATCTGCTGACTTGCAGCACCCAATACTATATCTGCTGTATCCCATGTCTTTTGCCTGGAATCGGACACTTGCCTTTTTCTGTAAATAGCAGAGGATATAACTTGGTTCCTGCAGATTTATTTTACTGAAGAAAAGAATTATTATGCAATATATGCTGTATAACATAAGTGATGTGCAGTATGCACATCAAAAATCACACACACACAAAAAAAAAAGGCTCCAAATTTCACAAAGTCAGAGGAATAGGAAAGAAGCCTTACAGAAGAACTCAAAATTATGGAAAATTGTATTGAAGACAAAATGCTTGAGGTTATCTAAATACAGAAATCAAGTAAATAATTTTTTTCTAAGTGAGTAAACAATAGATTCTGTTGGTGCTGACATGGACACTATTGCACTCAGTTCTGGTTGGATGAAGGGCCTTATTCCTTGAAGGCAGACTTCTGTAGAGCTCTGGGAGAAGCTTCTTTGCTGATGTAAGACTAATGGCATTTAAAAAAAAAAAAAGTTATGGCTATTTAGAAGCCCTACCCAAGTTGTAAGTAACATTTTTTTTTTCTTGTCCCTGTAACTCTCATGTGAATTAAGATTTCACTGGGGGTACTCTTGTATGTGAAACTAAATGTGGATTGCAAATTGATGGTTCAAATTCTCTTCTATGACACTGTAAATGCATTTAAATTAAAGATACTACTTCCTATTTAATTTGACACTAGGAAAAAAAAATGATAGAAGGGTTTGCTCATTGCTAATTTTAAGGAAGCACACCACTTTTATTTCTGAAATATCGCAGACACTGTCTGCTTGATTCTAATTAGCCTTAAGTTTAAAAAAATAAAAGCAAAACAGCAACAACAAGAAAACACTTCAGATTTTGAAAATCAATAGCAAAACTCAAATAATCCAGTATTACATATATTCAGGAAAATAAATATGACCTAATTAAAAATGTGAACATGGAGGTAAAAGCACCAGTTGCATTCCATAATTGCCAGCAGTCAATGTTATTGCATGCAGAAAATTGAATAGCACATCCAGTATAAATTATTGATGTACTTATATTGACTTATTTTGACTTTGATGGATAGAAATTGTGACACTATTGTAATATGCATATTGTATTAATAACATAACTAATCAAATATAATTTTTAACAAACTATGACATAAGGCCTTAAATTATTGATGGAGAACAGTTTAGAGATGGTTAGTGCATTAGTTGAATGTGTTCATTTCACTGACCATTTGGTTTGGTCCCATCTGCCATGAGTTAGCTTCCTCGTCTCTCTAGTACCCATTCAGGTGCATTTGGAGCAGCTGGGATATTAGTTCTCTGTGGAGAAATAAGATATCACCACAACTCGCCAATGCTCCCTGCAGTTCCATGTTCCCCAGCAGCCTCTTCAACAATAGGACAAGGCCCTTCCCAGTTCCAGGTCTAATAATTTAATCTCATAAAACAATGTAACTTAGTCCCTTAGAGAGCTTTGCCTTATTAATAAAAAATGCGGGCATACAATTTACATTGTTACAGTGACATTCTTCATATTGTGTTGTGGTTTGGTTGTTTTTGTTTGTTGGTTGTTTTTTTTCATTCTATCAAAAGCTTCTGGAAAACTTTAACAAAAAGAAACTTAGTCAAGGGAATAATGTGGTCATTTGTGCTAGTGGGCCTGGGATTATAGCATGAAAATAAGGAAAAGATGGGGATAAGGTAGGGGGTGTATGTGAGAGCTGGTTAGGGGTTCAACACTGAAGGAAATGTTTTGTTTAATTCTTTAGTTCCATGACGCTAGAAACAGAACACAGGCAGCAAAATGGGAAAAGCTCACTTTTGAGCTATCTTTGCTGTTAAACATTGTAATAGCAAATAGGCCATATTGGCTTGATAATAATAAGAGCATCATTTAGAAATCTGTTGGATGGCGAACCAAGACAATGTGAAACGTGGATTTCTGCAGTAAAAGAAATAGCTTCCCATAACTTTTACTTAAGCTATGCAGTGCAAACTGGCTGTCTGCTGCATGCAGTGTGTGCAGGCTGGGCTCACTTCCAGGGAAGTTTTAAGTCAGAAGCTGTTCTTTATTGTTAACCCTTAGATAGTATCTAGAGAGGAATGTCAAGATAAACAACTGACTTCAAACTTAAACGAAACATTAGCTGATAGCAGGCATCTCTTGAAAGAAAATACTCCTCGTTGTCAAACATTACTTGGGGTGGTGGAAAATGATGCTCATTGGTGGACAGCTTACAGGATCTTCCAGAACACCCCCTCTTAACTGCTGTTATTTCTGCTCTATGCCTACTATGAAAATGCCTACATTTTCTGATGCTGGTTTTCAGCCTAGGCACATCCTCTTTCTGCTTAAAGACTTGCAATACTCCCACATAGCCTGCTAGACTGGATCATTGTATCCATCTCTGCAGCACTCCCTGTGCTTACAGTGGGTCTCTGCCTTAATTTATAGGTAGCTAGGTAAAAGAGCTTCAACAGTTACCAGCAGCACTCCAGACACAAGTCAGAGGGTGAAGTCAGCCAGTGAATGGAGGAGAAAAAAGAAAAAAAGGGATTTCAAAACTCCTTGATAATTGCTGCCAGAAAAAATTATTTATTTTTGAGTTCCCATAACCAAAGAATATATGATTTCAATTGTCCTTGCCTTAAGTAGGCTGCAATTAGTTATCAAAACAGAAGGATGCAGGTCTGAAAAAGCAGAGGAATTTCAGGTTATATTAATATGGCAAGCCACTGTTTACTCTAATAACAGACCCAGGAGCCAGTCGTGAAAAGGTGTCTGGTATTTCCATGCGACTCTAGAGAATGAAGGCAGTAATTCTGTTTCTGTCCTCAGCATTCTTGTCTACTGTCTGAAAATAAATCAAAAAGAATTTCTCCAGAGCAAGGTTTTCTGTCCTACTCACAAGTGAGAACTTGTTAAGGGCAACTGAGAAATACTACATCCACACTCCTGTGTAATTTGTCTTGTGTGACTAATGCATAGTGCAGGAAGCTGTGATGGGATTTCTAGTTTCCAGATTCAGTGGCACAAAGTGAGATGTCTGTGGTTCTCCAGCTCCGTCATTTGCTGGGGGAGTGCTTGGGAACTTCTCAGAGCACAGGCTGGACTATTTCCTTTTTGATGAAAGTACCACCCTTGGCTTCTCCATCTTTGACAGACATGACTCAGGCGAGATTTAGAGTAGGTATTTGGAAGAAATTCTTTACTGAGAGGGTGGTGAGATACTGGAACAGGTTGCCCAGAGAGGTTGTGAATGCTTCCTCCCTGGAAGCACTCAAGGCTGGGCTGGATGGGGCTCTGAGCAACCTGGTTTAGAGCAAGGAGTCCCTGCCTACAGCAGAGGGTAGAAACTAAATGATCTTAAAGGTCCCTTACAACCCAAACATTCTATGGTCCTATGACTCATAAAAATACTTCTGAAGAAACAATTCCTCTTAAGTACATCAGATGTACAAAAATGGATGAGCATTTTCACTTCTTTCTTTTTAAACAATGAAAAGAGTCTGTTTTCCATGAGATAGCAAAACCATCACATTTTAGCTCTGAACATTCAAATCTCTTAGATTGCACGTGGCCATGATATGAGTTTCTAGGAAGCATACTACAAAGTACAGAAGGGACTAAAAAATTGTTTTCCTACTGCTGCTGGCAAAAGTACTACTTATTTTGGTATTCTAACTGCTAGAGAACATACGATCTCCAACTGTTTCTTCCAGAAAAATTAGAAATTGTCAAGTGGTATTCTGCCTTCTTCCCAGATTTCATGGGAACAGCTGGCTACAATGCTGCACTGCCTCACCCTTCTGCTGGAGCCTGGTGGTTAGTCATAGAATCATAGAATGGCCTGGGTTGAAAAGGACCACAATGATCGTCTAGTTTCAACCCCCTGCTATGTGCAGGGTCACCAACCACCAGCCCAGGCTGCCCAGAGCCACATCCAGCCTGACCTTGAATGCCTCCAGGGATGGGGGCATCCACAACCTCCTTGGGCAACCTGTTCCAGTGTGTCACCACTCTCTGAGTGGAAAAACTTCCTCCTAATATCTAACCTAAATCTCCCCTGTCTCAGTTAAAAACCATTCCCCCTTGTCCTATCACTATCCACCCTTGTAAATAGTTGTTCCCTCTCCTGTTTATAAGCTTTCTTCAAGTACTGGAAGGTCACAGTGAGATCTCCCCAAAGCCTTCTCTTTTCCAAGCTAAACAAGCCTGGTTCCCTCAACCTTTCCTTGTAGGAGAGGTGCTTCACCCTCTGATCATCTTAGTAGCCCTCCTATGGACCTGCTCCAAGAGCTCTGTGTCCTTCCTGTACTGGGGGCCCCAGGCCTGGACACAATACTGCAGATGGGTCCTTACAAGAACCGAGTAGATGATGACAGATCAACTCCTTCTCCCTGCTGGCCACCCCTTTTTTAATGCAGCCCAGAACACAGTTGACCTTCTGGGCTGCATCACACACTGCTGATTCACGCCCAGCTTCTTCTCCACCAGGACCCCCCAAGTCCTTTTCCACAGGGCTTCTCTCAAGGAGATCTTCCCCCTGTTTGTATAAATACCTGTGATTGCCCCAATCCAAGTACAGCACCCTGCACTTGGCCTTATTGAATCCCATTAGGTTTTCATGGCCCCACTTCTCCAAGCTGTTCAGGTTCCTCTTGATGGCTTCCCTTCCTTCCAATGCATTGCCTGCACTGCTTGATGCCCTCTGCAAATTTGCTGAGGGTGCACTCAATGCCATCATCTATGTCATTGATGAAGATGTTGAAGAGCACAGTTGCAGGCTCATGTTTTTGTGCTTCTATTTAAACACCATCTATGTGTTATTAGTCTAGATAGAGTAAAACATTCTGCAAGGATTGGAAATCAAGGGCAAAAAATGTGTAGTAGGATTGTCAAAATGCATATGAAGGAAAACTGAGCTGTAACACTCCAGGTTTGAGTCAAAGGGTTTATCCATATTGACAGAAGTTATTAAATGCTTGTAGAATTTCACATATACACAACATGAACAGCCTAATTAATGAAAAGAAGCTGGAAAATAAGCTGTAATTTGTTTGGTTTTTTGTGGTTTTTTTTTTTTTGTTTTTGTTTTTCTGAACTATATAGTTTATGATGAAATTGCTTGTTCCTGTATCAGAGAAAGTTATGTCTCTTGATTGTCTATCTGTATGCTTGAATTGAGATTAAAGCAGATTCCTCATTATTTTTTCAGATTAGTCCATGGCTGGAGCAAGATTTATGTTACTACCTATATGGTTCATAATGCCTTCTCCAAATGATTGGAAAAAAAAAAAAAGATGAAAACTTGTTTCCATTGTTGGTTCTTGACTGTGTTATTCCTAGAGTAGCTTTCAAATCTGAACTAAAATATTGTGCAGACCAATTGTTGCAAAACAAGCTTAGTTTTAAAGGAAACTCTTTTAAATATTGAGACATATCTGTGATAGAAAATGTAATTTTAATTTTTCAAGATTAGTGGGTTGGATGACATTCCACACATTTGGCCTGTCTGCCACCAGGTAGATATGTGTAACTGATCTTCTCTACATGTTATGACTTTGGAAATGGGAATGAAAACTTATTCCTGTTTCATATTTCAGGTGAAAGTTGCAGTGCTGTCTCTCTTTGGAGGTGGCTCTGTAATTTCTGCATAGAGGACATTAGGACATACAGTGCAGTCCCCTCAGGTTGCAATGTTATAGGACATACAGCATTGTGAAAGCATTAGTTTAACTTAAGCAGCATCTACGTTATGTGCAGCATACAATCTAGACGAGAAGATAACCCAGGGCAGGATTCATTTTTACACACACAGGCTGACAGATTAAAGCCCCAGAACCTATTTAGAAAAATTGGCCCAAATCCTCTGCCTTGCTGGGAAGGGTGATAATGGGCAGCTCACATTTCACTGAAGGTCCTTCCCACTCACGCAACAGTGACAACGCTGCTCTGACTGTCAGCCTCCTGTAGTTCCATTAAAAAAGTACATCTGCAAATCTGCTGTGATTTTATATGCAGATATCTGAGTCTTTTGCAATGGATACAGGGAGGTGGAAAGAGTGTTGTGCCCTGGCCTGTGCTCTGCTAAGCAAAATGGGCCCATCCTTTGCCTCCAGCAGGGATGTGAACATCTTACGCTGAGGGTACGTCCACTTGCTACCAGATGAACATATAAATGCAAGCTAGGTGTTTTCCATGGCAGGGAAAAAAAATTTGTTTTTTCTATTTGAATTGATAAATGTTGTGCTTTCTTATGCTAAATAACATGACATTGTATCATCTACTACTTCGGCAGCTTTTGAAAACCTAAAAGCATCACTGGGTTTGCTTGGTCAGTAGAAATGAAAAATTGAAAGGAAGCAAAAGTCTTTTTTGTTGATTTTGCTCAGTTTGTTCATGTAGCGAGGTGCTGCTTAGCTTTGAGTATCTGCTGAGGAATAGTTTTTTTTTTGCATGGTATATCATGAAATGTAAGAGAGCAAGGTAATATCCGGAGTTACTGCAATCTCAAATTACTAATTTGTTTTAATTGTAACTCAACCCCTCCCAAGATTGCTTCAGAACTATATCATGATTTGAAGTGCTAATGCTTTCACTGGGATGTTTGCATTAGCAAATAAATCTGGGAAAATGAACGTATCCATTTGTCTGCCTTGCAGGGATATTCCTGAGGAGGCAGCTGCATGCTGTTCTGTTTCATTGTTTTGTTTCGGGTTTAACCAGCTTGGCTTCCTTTTCAATCATGCTGCAGGACAGAAAGGCTCCATTTCAGTGGTAAAAATACTTCTTTTTAGCCAAAAAATAAATGTGTCGGTTCCACCGTGGAAATTGCAAGGTATACAGCGCAGCTCTTTTTACAGTAGGATGGACTGTAAAAGGAAACGGCAGAAAGGCAGTCATCTTCACTTCACTTTTGAATTCCACCTGTCGAAGCATTCTATGAGACCATAGTGATTTTTATTGCTTGACACTTTCTGAAAGTGCTAGAACTCCATTCATGAAGTCTAAATTTCCCAGAAACAATAAGCACCAGTGACCAGTGTGACAAGTGATACACACTTGAAAATCAAATATTCAGAGGTAGTTCACATAAATTGTTCAACTCAGTGCCACACTAAAATATGACTCAGACATTCAACATCCCAAATTATATTGAGAAGTCTTAAGCAGGTGATTAAATTCATTCAGCAGATAAATTATGTATTCTATGAAAAGGCAAAGCTTGAAGGTTTCATGGGAATATTGGTGCGAAAATATTAGAAACACCTTAAATGAAGTAGAAATGTGAAGTCTTTTTTTTAAATTGACGTGAGATCTTTGAAATTATTCAAATTTGGGGATTAACTTTAGGATTAACCTTTAAGAAATGTTTCACTGACAAATGAGACAGAAAAAAATATTGTAGAGCTGTGAGTAAAACTTCACTTTGAGGGTGACAGGGCACAGAGACACATTGCTTTGAGGGGCTGTGGAGACTCCTTCTCTGGAGATACTCAAAACCTGTCTGGGTACATTCCTGTGTAATCTAATGTTGGGAACCTGCATTAGAAGGGGGTTGGAATAAGTGACCCCCTGAGGTCCCTTCCAACCCCTACAATTCTAAGATTCTGTGACTCAGTGATCTGATTTTGTTTAGATAGCAGTTAAGATGATTGAAAGCACGAAAGAGAATAATAGTAAATGCTATTTTCAAGTAATTTTTTGACTGACTCTGGATGAGGGCAGACCTAGGAAAGAAGTTGTGTTGCCGTAAATGTGTGTAACTTCTATGTGTCCTCTTTAGACATTGCCAAATTATGTATGTTTCTCTCCTGTGTCAGTTATCAGAAGCAGGAATAAAACAAAGGTTTTTATTTTTTATTTGAAAATTGAATACTGTCACCATTCTTCCATTGTTTCACAGGAAGATGAAGCCACATAAAAGCTACTACATTTTCCTAACGGATATCTAGGCCAGGAGGTATCTGATCTGATTCTGATTTCAATTTTCAGCTGTTTTCAAAGGACAGCAGCATATTCAGCCCTCCTAAAATTATTGTGTCTTCTTCCTTAGTGGTGAAAAGGAAAAGATATTTCTAAATTATCAGTTTGGATTTGGGCATCAAACTTATGTTGGCTTGCACTAAATTAGATGGGCCCCCTCCTCGGTGAAGATGAACTATCCATTGGAGTCTAACAATTGCTTGAAAATCTCAGATGTGAAACTAAACAAGTGAAACACATAGGCTCCTATCCTTATTCTTCTGCTCACCAAAATAACTGAATCTGTTACCCTGTAAATACCTTCAGAGATAGATATTTGCCACTTTGTGTCTGACTGCCATTACTGCTAGCAAGAGATGTATGTGGCTATTGAGAGCAGAATATACCCCAGTTTCAAGTACCTGAATTATTTTTACTTTGCAAGGAGTATGATTAGTTGTAATGAGAATTCAGGATTCAATGAAGGTGAAGTAGCTTAATGGTGAGAATTTAGTGCACTTTTACAATCTGATTACCTTAAAATGTCTCAACTTACAGCTTTTTCAAGCAGACATAATGGACCTTATTCAATAAGTTTGCTTAACCAGGTGTTACTTGCAGAGAAATATTACCATTCTTCTAAAAATAAAATATTATGCGTCTGTGTATTACTATTGGGCTTTTTCCTTTTATATGAAAATGATTCCTGATATAGCCCTACAATTCTTTCATTCATTTGTTTAGTTCAGTGCAACTAAAGTGACCTGTAGAACTTGTTCTCCCACACTTTGTTATTCATTTATTTCTGGTGTTCATAGTAACTTGGAGTTATTTCAGCTTCCATAGATGCTATCTGGCAAAAATAGCATATTGACTGTATAAGAACTAAGAAAGTCATGGCTTTCTGAGGAAATATGGTCCTGATGAATGAAAACATGACTGAGACATTGAAAGATGGACCTTTTAAATCCAGCCTTGACATTAACTTGTTGCATTATTTTAAGCAGCTTTTCCTGCTGCTGCCTAAGGGGTCTGCATAACAGAGGTAACGATACCTTATATTTCATGACTATATCTATATATGTACTGGGTTTGATATATACCCACATCAAACACCTAACAAAGAAATCATTTTTTCCATATTTAAGGGTAAAGACTGGAAAGAACATAATACCTGCCGTATTGTTATTGTAGGAGAAAGTGAGGACCCAGAAACGTCTTTTGTGTTGTGTTTTGTGTTATACTGCCCACTGCTACACATATCTACACATAAACAAAGACTTATCTCTCTACACTAACTAAAGCTTCCTAATTAGTTTTTCAGTTTAAGTCAGCTGAACCAGCACTTTCACTAGTCTGAAAATAAGTATTTAAAGAAGAAGGACTATATTGTCCATATTGACTATATAGTCCTTTAGGAGGAACTGGGTGTACTGGTGGATGGCAAGCTGGATATGAGCCAGCAATGTTCTCTCATAGCCCAGAAAGCTAACCATATCCTGGGCTGCATCAAAAGAAGCGTGGCCAGCAGGTCGAGGGAGGTGATCCTGCCCCTCTGCTCTGTGCTGGTGAGGCCTCACCTGGAGTACTGCATCCAGATGTGGAGTTCTCAGTACAGGAGAGACACGGACCTGTTGGAGCACATCCAGAGGAGTGTCACAAAAATGATCCAAGCGATGGAACACCTCCCCTATGAGGACAGACTGAGAGACCTGGGGCTGTTCAGCCTGCAGAAGAGAATACTTCAGGGGGACCTGATAGCAGCCTTTCAGTTTCCATGAGAATATTGAAAAAGTCACAAGGATATAAGAACTGTAAATAAGCAAAATTATATAAGTACGTTCATTTTCAGCCTAAAAATGATGTCACTAATGTAATGAAATGTCTATAGAGAATTTTAAATACCTGTTTATAGATAGAAAATGCAGACAATACTAGTGAGGGTGTGAACCATAGAGATGCCTGGCTGATGGTATCATCATGTGAGAAACACCCTATTATTGAACAATCTGGTATCCTGTGCAGAAATACTAGGCCAAACAAATGACTAGCATGCTTGGGATGACAAAAATCTGTCATCTCACTTTATCAGCATCTATCACCACGGTTTGTCAGTGTTGCTAATTAGTATCAAACTGAAAGCCTATGGAATGTAGGAGAGTAAATAGATGAAAACCTGTAAAATTTTGAAAGAACAAAAAGATTTTGATTATAATGAAATTTCCCCTTGTTTTTCAGGCTGTTAAGAGCTGCTAAAAAGAAAGAACAAAAAACACATAGCTAGAGAGATGTGTAAACATTGTAAGTTTTCTCCTTCCCTGTATTAATTGTACTACAAATTGAATGTTGTTGTCCGTACTTAAGCATTCAAGTTGATAAAGTTTTGTCTGGCTAGTAGGAATGATTACAACTTGACAATACCTGTCAAGTAACACTTTTTTAGAACAAGAGATGTGCTCTGCCATTTCAGTGTGTTGCCTCTTAGTCCATGTATCAGAAAGAAAAGCTAGCTGGTGCACAGACTGAAATGATAAAACCACTGAAATCCAAAACAGATTCAAGATGTTTGGAAAAAGCTTAAGGGCAAGAATTGTAGTAATTGCCTTAAGTGCAGGAAGAACTTGCTACATGGTAATGTGACAAAAGTAGTTAAGAACATCCTGTGACTATTGCTTGAGAAGACTTTGGATCCAGGTAATTCCTTATTCATATCAAAAGAAGTCACTGGAGCTACTCTGCCTTGCTGAAGGTGTCACTAGGAGGAGAACATCAGTCCCAACTTTTAACTTGCTTTACATTATGATCTGAGTTTTCTTTTATCTTATCTATCTAGACAGTGAACTCACTTTTAATGTCGGAAATAGTTGTCGTTAAAAGAGTCAATTTGTGGAGAAGATATTTAAGGTAATATTCATTGTACTGTTGTAATGTTGCTCTTTATTTTGAAGACTGTCATAACTTGTGAATGGTCAAAGAAACTTTCCTATTATCCCTGTACCATACATCCAAATAAGCATATAAATATAGAAAGAGCTTTTAGTGATTGGCGAGGCCAGCACCATCCTTAACAAGCTTGTTTTAGCCTATTACTTCAAATTAATTTTTTAAGACTAGAGCATTAGAGAGTATGTCTTCTGGGACTGCAGTTGGAAAGACAAGTCTGCAGACTGGGCTATGAAATAAAAACAGCACATAAGGAAAGGAAACTGCCTAAAGGAAACACACTTCTGTTTGAATAGCAGGCAAGAGGTGAGAGGCAACCAGAAGAAACAATTCTTGATGAAGAAGAGGAGATCAATACTGAGGAAAAGATACTGATCCTCTGTAACATTCTGAACTCAAACTGAGGCTTTGCCTGCATTAGCCTATTTTTCTTAGCACAGTTGACTTTCAAGATCTGGTGGAAAAGAACCCAACTTATTAACCCTAAAACTGCAAATGCTTTTGGGATTGTACCCTGAACTACAACAGATATACATCAAGAGGGGCAGAGGATGCTGTAGATGTCTCTTTAGCCCTCCAGTTTGGTATATCTTCTGTGACATAAGGAAAGGAAATGTGTTGTTTATAGCTCTATGCACCTATCAAACTTTGCTCGTCATATTCTGAGCTCCCAGAGAATTTCTGAATTATCATCTGAAAGCAAAATAGCTCTATTCATAGGACAGAATAGTAGAAAAAACATGACAGCAAGGAGACCATCGTAAATATTCTGAGATTGTGTTCGCTTTATTATTTTCCTTAATGTCACTTGAGTCAGGTGCAGTGAAAGCAGGTAGCATGCAACATTCCTTAATAGAGTACTTTCTATAGAAATATCTGTCCTGTCCAGCTGCCTAAGCCTCAGACATTGCATGATGTCTGTTCCAGTTCCTCATACTTGCTTTGTGGGTGTTTCTGTGGCCTCAATTGCCTCCAGAGGCCCCTAGGAAACCCAAGTCCAAATCCTAATGCAGTACTGGGAACAAACAGGAATGGAAACACTGAAGAGATTTCTATGTATCTATCCTCCAAACTGTGTCCAATAGACAACCATGCAGTTTTTGGACTTCAGTGCAGGTAAAAGGGTCTGCTTTTTCCTTCAGATCCCTTTCTTTTATCTCCCTCTGTGCTGGGCACATTACATATAGTTCTCTAGGTTTTGCTCGGATCTGAGATCTTCCATTTTCAAATTTATACCTTCATCCCAATGCTAATCCTGTTTCATATCTCTAATAAATATATTATTAACTTAGCTGGTATACACTACATATTTAATGCGTAATGTTCAAAAAACCACCGACTAAATATGACTAAACAATAGTTCATGTGACCCTCTCAACTCTCTTCCAGAGTAAAGAGAGGCAGCTTGAACTTACACAGCCAAAAATGAAGTACAAAATGAAACATCATCAAAATGAACAGAAGGCTCCTATTTTAATCTAACAAAGAAATCCTCATAGAGAAATTGAATCTGTGAAAGTGCATCTATTCTCTGTCATGCAAGCTCTTGTGGAAGAATCAAACTCCCCACCAGCTCAGAATAGGTATGTGATTACATGTGTGTATATAGAGTCACTTTAAATGCTTTAATTGTACACTACTCTTTTTCTGTCCCAAAGGTAAAATGGGAATCGTTTGAATAGTCTGCTGTCAATTGAATGGTTTAAATGCTTAAATCTTTCTCTGCAAACTGACTGTAGAACAGGACATATATAATTTTTCCTAATGTGCTCAAAGAAAAAATTATTGAAAATTGAATATATTTCCATTTTTTAAATATGTTTAACAGTATAAATGCTGCTGAACCTGCTCTTCCCCCAATCAAAGAGAGAGAGAAAGAGAACATTTGAGGATACGAAATGTCATTGAAGCTCTGAGAAAAAAAAAAATATTGAACTGCTCTGTAACTAGCATAGTATTGCTATAGCAAAACACATACTAGTGAGTTGGAATCATATCATTCTGAGCATCTGCACTACTCCTCCTTGGAGAGTGCATACTAATCATCTCTCTTCATGGTCAGTAACCACATAAGGACAACACCAGACGATGCCAGTGGTTTTGGTCCTGTAGCATTTATATGCTTTCCTGCAAAGATAGTCATGCCAGATAATATTCGTCAACCTTGTCTTTGGTCTTCTCTCTTGATTGAGGCAGATGTTTATTTTCCATCTGCACTGTATGTCAGTGCAACTGCAGCCTTCATCTGGCAAAGGGTGCCTGTAATATTATGAGGCCATCGCATAAGCTGCTGGAAAGATTACTCTTGTGAATAAAATCAGTTTATGGCTAAAAACATTTATTCTTCATTTTGATAAGCCCTTAACAAATGAAAATTTGCTTCCTTACACTTTTGCCAAGCATAGGACCATGTTTATTTCTAGCTATATGGGTCACGAAGGATTCCCAGCTGTTAGATAGAGTCAGTTGTGCATTGCTGCACTCAACAACATCTGTTTCACAAAAACAGTATCCAGCTTTTAGCGCTCAAATGGAGGTTATACCATATGCCAGCAGACCACTTAGTTTTTACCTTGGGAACCAACTTTACACTAGTCAAGGTAACAGAGGAAGTACTGAGTATTTAAATGCTACCAGGCTTCAGTCACATCTTCA
The DNA here is from genome assembly GCF_023343835.1 of Lagopus muta. Taxonomy (NCBI): domain Eukaryota; kingdom Metazoa; phylum Chordata; class Aves; order Galliformes; family Phasianidae; genus Lagopus; species Lagopus muta. The sequence goes on from NC_064435.1 coordinate 34,684,942, forward strand.
TGTGCTCTTGTCATTTCCAACTATATATAGTAAAATTAGTTCCAAGCATATACTGCAAGCTGTTCCTCTGTTTAATTATTAACTGGAAGAAAGTTTGTTTGCAAAACAGTTAAAATGTTTTTTGTGATAGACTCTGATGTTGAAAGTGGTGCCATAAGATGCTTCTGCAAATACAGAACCTTGTTAAAATGTCAAATAATATCAGCTATCAACAAAGGCAGATCAGGTTGAATACCCTTTAACTACTGAGTAGTTCTAAAAAGCCATACTACCATGGTGCTCTTCAGAGTCTCACAAAACATTCAAAATGTCTGGCAGTGTTATATTACCAGGATGCTGGCGATTATGATTTATGTTGTTCCACCAACTGTCTTCTATACTCTCATTTGGTTTTAATCGCTTAATGGGTCTCTAGAAATAAAGTTTTAAAAATAGATAGATAAATTAGATCAAAGGAAATGCCCGTGATGGGTGAATCACTCTCTAAGAGGAATACCAAAGCATTTTCTGTCCTTAATGGTAGTGGGAGGACAGTTGTTGCTGGTAACATTGCATAGTATTATATTGCACTTAGTGATGCAGTAAGGCAGATTTTTTAGCCAATTATTCATTTTTATCATAAATGTTTTGTTGCAAAATTCATTCCTTAATGCTTAGTATGATGTTTCCAATAGCACATGGATTAATTTTGGCATGTACTTCAGAATAGCTGTCCTTTATTATATTTTACCAAACTGTAGAGTGAAAATATGGGTTATACCAATGAATTGAATGATTGAGTCAGCTTCTGTAAACACAATATTAGTTATAGATACTTTAATTGGCTGTGGCGTGGTTATTGCTCATTTAAGTAATAGCCAATCATGATACTATAGGCCACTTTGCTCTAAATCCCATCCTTAATTTGAAAAAATTAAGAACAAAATGAGTTAAGCTAGACTATATAACAGTTTATATCTATTTCCAGCAAGTACATAATCAAATAACACTGTCCCTGCCTAGAGCAGGGGGTTGGAACTAAATGATCTTAAAGTCCCTTCCAACCTCAACCATTCTGATTCTGTGATATCACCATACAGACTCAATCTTGCAAAATTCCATAAATTCATGTGGTCCTTTGTAATTCTTCTGAGAGCACCATACATGCATGTTATAATTTGTGTCTGACTTAGGGTTTGTCTTTAATTACATTTTTAGTCATACTATGTCTTTGCCTCAGTCTCCTCTTGCTGACTTCTAGTGCCACAGTGACAGGCCTCTGGTAAAAATCAACATGTCTCATGCCTGGCTGCTCATGGTTTTCTTTTTGATGAAAATGGTATGAAATTCACATCCTGATATAGGGGAAACTATGGCTAGAAAAGCATTCACATCCAGGAGCTTTCATTTCCATAGACCAGACATCACTGGAGCCTTACAAAGGAGTGCTTTTGGGAACTGTGTCAATAAACCTAACAAAAGGCAAAACAAGATTATAAGTACACTAGATCTTCCGAGGCAGATCGGATCACCACAGGCAGCAGATTTCTGAGCAGGGTGATGTCATTTTATGGTTTAGTTTAAGTTGTCTTTTGCAGAAACTACAGGCAAATAAGAAGGGAATTGAAACAAGAATATCTACTTTGAAATTCAGGTTGGTCACTCGAATAGAAAATCTTTCCAGATAGCTATGTCCAAACTCATTTAGCAAAATTTAAGTCAGAAGAGGTACATTAATTTATACAGTCTCTGAATTTAGCCTATAACTCTGTCTTTGGTTCAGTTTTGCTCACGAATTCAGGCATGCAACTGAGATGCATTTGCAGCATTTAATGAAACCATGGGTGGAGATCTCAGTGAAGAGATGGAATGGGAAAAAAAAAATCCATTTTTCCCAGCTTATCTATCAATCACATCAAGCATTAGATGGCCTTTTAGGATCGGCATTTGGTAAATCCCTGACCACCTCAGATAAAACCCACAAATTCTGCTTTGTTTGGATCACTTGAAGATTTTCTTCTGTTTTCAACCTGTAAGAATCTATTCTACTAAAAGTGGTCTACCCAGAAGGCAGTACAAGACATTTCATTCCTTGTAAAACGCAATAAATCCTTGAGATTATTACCTCTGACTGCTTATAATTGGAAACAAATGAAGAAACACAAAAAACAAACAATAACAAACAAAAAACTTTCCCTATATTTTGAATATTTTTTCCTACCTTCATTATCATTAACTTCTTAGAAACATTCTTGCCTTCCTGTACGTGTCTATTGTGCCCTGTATTTGTCCAATTCTTTATAACAATAAATACCAGTTTAGCTTGTTATTACCTAAAGGGCTAAAGTTACTGTATGGTTTCCCTTTTTTGTCACTTACAATTGCCTGAATAGTCAGACCCTTCAAAATCTAAAATAGGCTTTACTTAAGAAAAAAAAAATTCCTTATTGCAAAAATGATAGATACACCATCACTCTACAGATTCCATCTTTCAATGCAGCTTAGTTTCCAAAGGACATTGTAGTATGAGTATTTCTGTTTTTCAGTCGTCAGAACAAAATTACAAGTTGCTGGAAAATCTTCTCCTCTGTTTATTATTTTTTGGCATCAAGCTCAGCTCTGAAGTGTTAGCCCTTGCATCACTTGGGAAACATGAGGATTTGGGGGAATGAAATGACATTGAGATGGCAATGGAAATACTTGGTCCAAATCAAACACTGACAGAAAATATTCCCTCCTCAGAACACTGCCTTATCAGAGAATGCTTCATGGTATTTCTGACCGAAACATTAAACTTGGAATAGTACTTCAACAAACATATTTCTGCTCACATTGATTTGACAAGAAAGCTGGTGAGCACACTGGACTTGTTCCGGAATTTAAACATTTGTTCTTTCTTCTTATGGAATCACAGCCAGGAACAAAGGACCTCTTGGCATCCCTTTTCAGCCCCTTCATTTCTATCATGCATCTGTACAGGCTTGCTACACTTGAATACATCTGCAAGGTATCTCAAGGTCCTGTGTTTGGCCTGCAAAGTTTGCTGGCACTGTGGCCATTTCTCAGCAGCAGACAAAATAACAGTACTGAACCTGTGAGTTGTACTGAACCCTTAACTTCAGACCACACATGGTTTTCCCGGTGTCCCACAAGCCTCAGCAGATCAATAGTGAGGCAGCAGCCAGGTGTCCTTTACAGTATGTCAGAGGAAGTCTGCTCAATCCTTTGGTGGTTTTGCTGTGATATGTTGCACTCTTTATGCATTTCATCCAGCAAATCAATGGTGACTGGCACTTCTGACTCCCCTTTAACTGTTTGCCTGCTCACTTCATCTTTTTTGTTATGCTGTCATGCTTCTGCTTCATGCCCCTCTTCCCTCTCCTCTATTTAAAATTCTCCACTGGCTTTATTTTTAAGTGCTCCCTAAGCCTAGAAGTTTGGTGAGCTTTTTGAACAAAATAAATAAAAAAACAAGCTGTTTTTCCAGGTGGGTTTTCCCAATCTCTCACTGCTCTCATTAGAGTAAAGTTTTTTACAGTTACATCTGTGCAAACACTGAAAACAAATACAGGGTAATGGCACAGAGCTGAAGGAAGTTAAGTGCACCTCTCCACCTGCCAAGGCCCAGATGTGGGATATAACATAGCACAAAGACCTCAAATATTGGGACACAATAAAATTATTGCTACAGAAGTCTTCAGTACTATGATAGTTTAATTTCTTGAAGCATAATGATTTCTGCAGCTACTGTTTCATCCTTCCTGCTGTAAGCAGTTTTACAGCACTAGGCATGAAGTAAGATTTATAATGTTGCTACAACCAGAAATGAGCAAAATGTTTGCCTGCAATGAAGAATGGCCATCATTAAGAGAGACCATAAAGAGAGATGCTGGTGTCTACTGCCAGAGATAGGTAAGCCATACAAATTTCAGCAGGACTTACTGTCTCACAGAATTTGGAACGGTATTAAGAGAGCAAAAGAAAAAACTGGTTTTGATTTTCTAACATTTCTCCTAAATACCCAAATGATTGAGTAACTCACATATTGAGTTTTTCTCTCTTCGTTAGTCCTCTCCCTTCTTAAAAAGTGATGTTACTTGGTACATAAAGGCAGTGAACAATAAGCTGTTACTTAAAAAGAATTATCTCCTTTTAACAATAGGACTAGAGGAAATGGCCTCAAGTCGCACCAGCGGTGATTCAGGTTGGAAACTAGAAAAAGTTTATCCTTTTAAAGAGTGGTCAGGCACTGGAAAGGGCTGCCCAGAGAGGTGGGGGAGTCACCATCTATGGCTGTGAAGAAGAAATGCTTAGATGTTGTACCAAAGGACGCGGTTTAATGGGCAAATAGTGGTGGTAGATAAACAGTGGGTCTGGATGATCTTGGAGGTCTCTTCCCAACCTTTGTGATTATATGATACTCATACCTACCAGACAGAATGTAAAGGGCCATTATCTAGTGAAAGCTAAGAAAGCTTCTGAGATGTAGTTCACCACATCAGATTGGGTCAAAGTTCCATTGAATCCAGTGTGTGAGCTGTAATAGTAAAAAATACAATGCTAGAGCACGCACGTGCAGTACTCCCTCAAATACATTCTCTCCTTCTCATAAAGACTTATGGAATGTCCACTGTCTTATACTAGCCACAACTTTTCATTTAAATAGCCTTTTTAAAGTCCATCTATGCAACTATATCTTCTGTGATATAGTTTGGATATGAGCTCTGCAATCTAATTGACAAATGAAAGATATAAAGACTTTTGCTTTACTGCATGACATGATTGGGTTCCCCTTGACTTTTCATTAGAGAAACACTTAATAGTTGCTCCCAGTTTGACATCTGTGACATTACAGACTTGCCTTCAATCTTTCCTTTTCTAAATAAAAGGAATTTGACTCTAATCCCTGCTTATAAAGGAAGCCTTTCTCTGTTCTTCCAATTGCCCTTTTCACACTCTCCTTCTACTGTAGCCTTTGGATATACAGAGGATCAGAAACACATGCCATGCTTGTGGGACACACCAGACATTCACAGTGTCATAAAGATCTTTCTGTTTTGTATGTGATTCCTTTCCCAATAATGTCTAAAAATCTATTTTTTTTTTTTTTTTTTAACTACTTCTCAATTTTAAGCTGTCATTTTTGTACCCACAATGAATCAAGACCTCTGAGTGGTAGTAGCTAATTTAGAGCTCATCACTGTGTATGTATTGTTCATGACTTTTTCCTATATGTATTCGACATCTATGGATATTGGATTTGCTACATTAATCTTGGTCATTCAGCACTGTGAGCCCCTTTTGTAGCTCTTTATAGACATCTTCACTACTAAGAATAATTTTGCACCATCTGCAACTTTACCACCCCTTTTTCTGGATTATTAATATTTTGGACAGAAAGTCTAGAACAACTATCAGCACAGAGAATTCATCTGCTATGCTTTGTGATCCTCAGCTGCTCTTTTCACACTGTACTCATTTCTTAGTCTCAGCTGATTCATAGGCTTTCTTCTTTGCTATGTAAAACATTCTTGTAATTGCTGCTAAGTTTTTATTGGGCTCTCTGTCATTCCCTTTTCTTTCCTTACTAATGCTTGTGCTTACAGTGCTAGAATTTTGTTCCTTGCTTGGACATTTAACTAGAAGATTGTTTCCCACAAACTGAAGAACACTTAATTCATTATCTTTCCTTTTCTACTGAGTCTTCACCTCATTCTTTTCCAGTTCTTCTGAACAATGTATGTCTTGGTGCACATATATTTGATTCTAAGTGAATAAGTATATACACACTAATTCTGAAATTCAGGGAGTCTGCAGAGCAATAGGAAAACCATTGGTTTGTAAAATTCCAAAATTATAGTAATAAATAATACAGGACAGAATAATAAGTTACTGCAATAGGTAGCTTCCCTTTAAACATTACCAACATCTGGAGTAATTAGGATGAGTGGAAAAGGGCAAATGAAATACATAAATTCCTTATATTTACCATCTCATAACACAGACACTCCCCATCTGCCAAATAAGGAAGACTAATAATGCCAGGCACCCTTGGATTTCTGCTTTGTCTGTTCAAATATTTACTACAAATGTTATCACGGGAGAATAATTTGTTGTTCTAGAAAGAGTAAAATACCATGCTTAAAAGAAATTATTTCAAATCCCAGAATCCTTCTTGCAATAGTTGAAAGAATTGGACAAGAAAGTTGTTGAGATTTCAAAAGTAAAGATTTGCTTTCTGTAATGTGACATCAGTCTTGGAATCTTTTTAAGAGAACGTATTTATCAAACTGTAATGTGGGTTTCAATCATCTCTGTCACTGGAGGATTGCAGAAATTGATGAAATATGAACAGAAATGTGGGAAAAAATATAGAACAGACCTTCACATAGACACTGATAAGTCCAAGTTACCTGGCTCTTCAGTTTCCCCCAGCAGCTGACTTACTACGGTATTTTGTTGTTTTCCCTATTCTCATCTGTGAATCTTTTGTTCTTTCATCTGAATCAAGTTTTATATATGATTAAACACATCCAGTTAATAGGGCCATATTCCACAAATAACCAACTGGTACAACAAAACTTATTCAGAGAAGAATGTAGCATTAAACATACATTAAAAATTGGCCTTATGTTAGTGAGTAACACGCAGCCAGACAAGTACTTTCCATTTGTATTTAGCTCTGAATTTTTTTTTCTCTGTCTGGGAAAAAAAAAAAACAACAAGCAAACAACAAACAAAAAACAAACAAACAACAAAAAACAACAACAAAACCCACAAAACCAACAACCAACCAACAAAAAAAACAATTAAGTCATTTTGAGCCTTAAGATCTGTAGCTTCCCCAGTGACTTCTGCTCTTCTGGTGATTGATATTGCTTCTGTCTGCAAACCATGACTTGTGCATTACCTTAAACAAATGTGGATAGTTATCAGCAGTAATTCTATTGCTTGTTTTGATGACAGCTTCAGAGGCTGTTAATCCTCCCACTGAAGAAAAACACAAGACTGATGATCATTTGTCTACATCTTCTCAGATTTGATACTGCACATAGGAATCATTAAATGGCCCTGTATTGATATCATTTAGATGGCAAAACCTTTCTGTTTCAGTTTTTCAGGTTTTTTTGCCTAGCATTTTTCTGAATCCAACTTTTTATGAATATGAATTCATAAAATTTGAGCTATTATTCTGACTTTATTGGCATAGGTATAAGGGTTGTGTGATCTCTCAAATTTCAGATGTCTGCAGTGACTGTTGGCTACATATGAGATTGCTTACCTAGGCTCCTTTGGTGGTCAGCGGGAAGAAGAATGTATCTAGCTTGCTTTAGATACCTACTTTATGATGGAATTAATTGCACTTGGCATTTCTCTGCTGCTAACAAAGTGGTCAAGGCAAATAACTTATATGTACAATCTTCTATATAGATATCTTTATTTGGTCAGACGAAAACCACCTACAATGCTGTCAATTTTTTCTACCTGTAAAATGTTATTAACAAAAATAGTTGAAGGAGAACATGCAGTACCAGAAAATCTGTTCTTCTACCTCTAGCTCACTTATTTGAATACAGAGTAGGAGTGCTCACCGTCTGACAGCTGTTCAGTGACCTACGTGACATGCTCTGAGTCTTCAGATTTTGGTTTTGTAATAAACCAAATATATATATTTATATATAATATATATATAAAATAAAAATAACCTCTTTTTTTGCCATCCACCTGCTCTGTTCCCACTACCTGTACATCTGGGATATTTGTTCAGGCATGTTAAATGTGCTTGCCTGTGCCTATTTGAAAACAGTCTCATTAGGTAATTATTATGCCAAACACAAGAGTAAGGAGAGGAATATAGATTTACCCGATCTTGACAGCAAATTCTACTGTCTGGAGCTAGTACCAACCAGCAACATACCAGACAGCTTATCAGGAGACAGGGACTTCCCAAACACGGATTTGCAGTCAAGTCCTCTAATGCCTTGATATAATTTTTCAATGCCAACTAAGACCTTTGTCCTAATTATCAAAATAATTCATGTTTTAACTCCCTGGTGCACCAGATTTGCATCTATGAATCCTGCTGACAGCTACATTCATTGGAGACTGTGCTGACCACAAAGCTGAGTGTGAAGCTGGGGATGCAGCATTCTCTGTTCAGGGCATCTGGCTAAGGAACAGCAGACCAGAGGAAAACAGCTTTAGGAAATGTTGAAAAAGCCATTTGAGCCCCAGAAAATGCAGCAAACAATTTGAACACCTTTCTCTCTCTCTCCATCTCAAATTCTTATCTGAGAAAGCCATACCCCAACAGAGCTTTGGCCTTCAATGTATTTGGAGACTCCCTAAATCCCTCTGTGCACTTTGGAATTGCAAATGCCTCCATGTAGTGCCAGGGCTCCTGGCAGCAATATAAGACACAGAGATGTATGGAAGAAATAATGTGCTTCCGACATCTAAAACCATTGAGGGTACAGGTGAATCAGAGGTTAAGGAAGATGGAGGCAAGAGCTGGGCAAGTTGGTCAGCTATTTTCATTCCCTATGCCAAGGAACCGGCCAGCCCCTGACGCTTCAGATCATTTGGGGAAAATGATAGTCCTGCTGCCTGTTGAAGAGGTTTACATTATCCTCTGCTCAATTTCCAGGGGATCTCACTGTGTGCCTGGCAGGACTAGAAGCCAGTAAAATGATTAAAAATGCAGCTTTCCTTAAAACATTCATGCAAAATCTGTATCTACCTAGTTGAATGCCTAAATTACTTTGACTTTCTGAGGGTTATATAACTATACATTTCCGTATACAACACAATTTTAAGGAGATTACCTGGGAAGGCTGGCTAACCAGAGCACCCCAGAAAGAGGCATTAACACATGAATAGCTTTTTCGGTATAACTGGGAAGCAAAGCTGCACAGAGTTACTCAATCCAGTGATACTAGCAAAATTAGCAGATGCTTGCAGCGTCATTTTGAAATGCTTTGATTACAAAATCATTCCTAACATGACAAAAGTGCTCTAAATCCAGGGTACCTGCTCATATCACTCTGATAGAGGCATCTCAGAGGCATCCCACAAAAGCCGTTTGTTGTACACCATGAGACTTCACAGGTAGCCGCAGTAAGATCATTTTTGTTGTCTTAAGAGTGCAACATCGGTTTATATTTAGAAAAAAATCTCTAAGATACCATTGCTGGTGTTGTTGCATTCACCAAACATTACCAAAGCCTTTAGTTAGCACAGAGAAGCACCACTGAGAGAGCATATCCTCCAGAGCAAAGGTAGGAAGGAGGATCTGGCTGGTGAAAGAAACCCCAGAAATCTCTGTAATGAAAAGATTTCCATAACTTTAAGATAATAAACGATGCTGTTCATCAGGCATTCTAGCCAATAGCTCATGCTCTGTCCCACTGTATCATGCACTTGCATCCCACTGGTAATGACTTGTTCTTTGAATTGCAATTAACCTATTTAAGACCAATTAAGAAACAGATCTTGAATAGGCCTACAGTATTACAGCTCAGTACTCACAGAAGATGACAATGATGTTTTAATTAAATATGGGAGCAAAAGGTCTCAAACTGAAGCTTACAGCTAACTAAGCAGCAGTCATTTGGTTAGTGAACAGGCAAGGAGCTTTATGGTCTCCTTCCACATGTTTCAACCTCCATAGCTCTCGAGTTTGCTTAAGGCTAAATAGTTTTCCTAATCTATTATTGCACAGAAGAAGTCCCTCCCGTCTCCATTTTCCAAATAGCAGTTTGGTATGTTTTAACAAACTGTGATTATCCTTTTTTTTTTTCTGGGCAAGAGTATTGCTGATAAAGTGATTTCATTTAGGCAAATTAACTCTGTTAGTTACATGAAAGATTGAACACTGTTATCTTATGCTGGTATGCAGAGAGTCTCATAAGTGCAAAATGCACATCAAGGGCCAATTTCACATGAAAAACTCCTGATAGTATAGGAGCTGGTTAATATTTCTGAATTATTAAGTCTGACAGCATAATCATGCTTTTTTGTTGTTTAGGCTGTTGATACCAGATGTTTAATGCACGGTAAAATGCGATAGTATAATAGGAAGCACTTTAAGGAAGTGCAATTTTGGAAAATGAAGAAACTACTTGGGGTAATTTAAAGCATAAAAACAGATGCTGGAACCTGGAGCTGGTTTAGTTTCAAATCAAATGAAAGCCTTCCCTGAAAAACCTGTAGATATTCACTAGTATTTTTTTCTGTTTCATGAATGCAGACCTGGCTGGCATTGCTATGGCTGGCTTCGATCAAGAAATCATTTTGAAGTGCCAAGTCTTGCTGTAATATGTCAGTACTATCAGTACTACGCCTTGGTCATAAGCACTGCAAATGGGAAGTAAGATTTGCTCCCACGGTGCCATGGTGCTTGTTCTGCCTCTGCTGCTTGTTTTAGCACATGGTGATTGCAGGACTGAACTGAAAGCTAGACTGCAGTTCTCTTCCTGGTGTTGTTTTAAGTATTCTAAGTATTACATGTACCTGAGGAAAATCAGATTAGAATTGAGATGTGGTACCAAGTTGGTTATAGAATTATCTGAATTCAGACCACATGGTCCTTTTGTTAACTAGTATAAATTCATATTGTTAAAATATATTGTACAGTGTGAAGAACAGTACCCATTTTTATATTATTTCTTTTAAAGGTATATTTGATAAGCTATATATAGTTATAAGCAATGACTTGCAATAAAACACTACTTACATATGGAAGCAACGGACAATAATGAATGCTGATCAGTATTTTGGGACTGCTGAGTCTAATGACATAATCATGCTTCCCTTCTCCTTGTTGCTTTTTTTGGCACCAGATGTTTAAAACACAACAAAACAGAACCTTAATGTTCTCTGTAATTAATGGGTGAAAGCACAGCAGTGTATATAGGCAGGTTGCGTTTCTATTAAGATGTTGCCATACAATTTATGAGTGAAAACAGATGTTCTTTCAAGCAATTTTCACTTGGTGGGCCTGGAATTCCCCTTGAGAAATGAGAAGCTGTGGGAATTTTCCAAGACAAAAATGAGTGAATCTTGTACTTAAAAAATAATTGTTAGCATTCAGAAATTCTACACAGTAGGAGACAGGAAGCTTTGTAACAGTAAGAGCCATTCCTGTTTGATGTTACATTTCCTTGTGCGCTGCAAAAAATCCACGTCTTAGGCAACAACTTCACAAAACTCAACTGAGGGGCAAAGAGAAGCTTGCCTACGGGACAAAATGAGGTGTCTAGTGATCTCTGACTGTTTAACACGTAGTTTCCTTCTTTTTCATTTTTTGCCTTCTTTCATAAATTTGCTGTTTCTTATTGCATCAAGTAAGCTCTGTTAGGACTGCCCATCTGAACACAACTGGTTTTTCAGCTATCTTCAGTGGGTCTGATTTTCAGAGAGCAGCTGCCTGCAGTTTTCTAATGACCATATTTTTTAAGGTATTGCAATACACTCACCTAAAAGAAATCACTCAGGCCTTATTCAAATGACTTTTGGGTCATTAGCTTATGCCACAGAGAATTACCTCTTCCCAGCACTTTGTAAACATTTTTGTTTGCTTCTTTTAGCTGAAACATCCTTCACAATTAAAGAAATTATTTCCCACCCAAGAAAAACTCTTGCCATCCTCAATCTATGACAAGAGAGGCATTAGAGGCATAGTTCATGCACAATAACATTCCTCTTGTCTCTGGTCTTCAAATCCCATGCTTAGATCACTCAAACACAATTTGAAAGATTCATTTTATTATTTATTGTATTATAATATTATTTATTACAATTAAATTATTCCAGGGGGTATCATTTTCTAAAGGGTTATGAACTTCCTTTGACTCGTCTGCTGACCACTGTCAGAAGATGTTAACAAAGGCTGCTACTGTGTAGTCCAGATTGACAGGCAGGTCAATGGGAAGATACCAAGTGCTACTTGATCAGCATTGCTTTGTGTGGCAAAACAAAGATTCAGGATCAGTTCCTGGGTTTAAGATTGTCCCATTATCTCATTTCAAATTAAAATAAGCTTCCCTAATCTTCCACTGCACAATCTGCTAATATTTCTTGTAAACAGATGTGTAGCAGACAGCTGTTTTGTTTAACAACCAACTGAGAAAACCAGGCTCCTGCATGTGATAAATAAACAGATGAAATGTTAGATTTAGAATTGCTTCTTTCAGAAATAGTAGCCTGAAAACTCTGGCTGGGGCACAACTAGTATTCGTCTTCTCCTTAGCAATTCACATTCCTCTTCTGGAAAACAAGGGAGCTCCCCTGTTGCCAGCACATGCTTCCATCTCTAGTCTGAACATCATTTGTTTAGATTGTAATAGCTTGGAGTTTTAAAAAATCAAATCAGTCCTTTGGTGTAAAATTACTGCTTGAAAACATGGATTACGATAGGAAGTACAAGTTATTGTATCCTCATTTGAACCAAGTACACCACCACTCAAAATCCTACTGACTCATCACAGAATTTCCAGTCTGTCTTGCTTCCAGTCACTTATCTTCTGGGACTTTTAGCTAATATATTTGAGAAGCTCCTTTTTTTGACCCTCTTTGGGGGAAAAATATTAAAGAAACCGTCTGTATGTTTTTGTGGATTTGACATTTCTGCCATCATCTTTAGTAACCCTGGATTGGTAAAATGTCTGAAACATCATTGCACTATGCCTCCATATGGCCGAGATTAAAAATGAATACAGCTACAGCACATCTGTCAAAAGTAACTTACTATTTAATGAGCAATCAGAACTCCAAGAAAAAAAATATATTTGTATCCTGTTTTACAATACAGACTTATTTCTCCTGGCAGACTGGCCAACTGGGTATTGTTCTCATTGAGCCTTACAGCTCCCAAAACATCAACTAATTACTTGAGGTACACAAAAAAAAGAGGAAATAAATATTTTCTGAGATTTGTATAGCAAAGTAACTACTTGATATAATAAAAAATCCAACTGCAAAGTTCAGAATTGCTGGAAATAATCCACACAGTGTTTCTGTATTAGAAAGATTCTTGAAAAGCATAGATTTTTCTTCAATTGTGTTTCTCTTTTTAAGAAAAATAAAATAATGAAAATAATAAAAATACACATAATAACTTCAATTCAAATAAATGGATTACAATAGAAACCCCCTCAGGAGGAAGGAACACAGAGAATATTTACCCTGCAACTGAAGTCAAGATGATTCCTTTGCATGGAGAAGCACGTCAATGTAACAGAAGTGTTCTCTGTAGCTTCCCTAACCCCAGCTGTAATTTTCAAGGGTATAGATGACTCTGATGATAAGATAGGCTGGCTTTGCAGAGCACTTTGTTCATTTCCCCGAAGACCTGCTGCTTGAGGACTTGGTGTCAAGATAGCTTACCTTGCTTTGCTTGCTATGCCCTGGGAGACTGAAAGAACTCCTGCTCCCAACAGATTTCATAAGAGATGTGTTTTTAAAAGTCTGTTTAAAGTCAGGTGTTTTTGTCTGTTTCCCTAAGAGAGGACTGTTCATGACAGTATTTATTCATTTCCAGAAGGTTTAGGTCTATATGCCTAACTGTATTGATTATATGGACAGAGAAGTCAGTTCCTGATCTCAGATGTGCCAGAGTAAAGTAAATTAAATCGCTCCAAATTTAAACCAGTGTAAAAAAAAAGCTCAGGATACAGCTCACTGTTTGCTGCATGCAAGCTAGTCTTCTCATATTTGCTCCAGGGGATATAATATTGGGATCTTGAGGGTTCTTCATTGTCATTGTCATAATTTCTGCATGTGATTACACTTGTGCTCTTTGGTTATATTTTTGTTGCTGTGCTGTATATGGGCATGGTCGCAAACACCATGAAGAAAAATGTTCACAGAGATCGTGAGATGGATTAAGCTTCCACAGTCCCCAGTATTTTAAAGGTTTTCAAAAATTAGCATGCCCAAGGATCACTCATGCTAACATGAATATAGGCAGTATCTGTTTAGAAACAGATAGCTAAAAGGCCAACCCATTGTGACAAATTCCCTTTTCTTTAAGAGTGCTTGAGTTTGATGATGAATCTCTTTCCCCCAGAAAACAGAACAAAATAAAAGAAAACATGCTTGGTTATATGTGGAATGATTGAGGTGAGAGGGCTTGTGTCAAACATGCTGGCAGGAGGAGGAAGCCATGCTACAGGAATGGCAGGTGAAACAAATAAGAAGTTGTCAAGTGCAGATTTTGAATACATTATTATTCCAGAACAAATGATCAGCTGAGATGAAACAATACAACAAAGGGATTGAACGGGATATTTATCTCATGTTCATGTAGGAACAAAGGTGGCATAAAAACAAGAGAAAGGAAGAGAGGAAAAATCTGAATGTGAATTTTTGTGAGTCCTGCTGGCAGTCAGCCAGGGTGAGGTTTAGATCCCCATTAAGATACCTTAAATTTAGGCTTATTCTGTTGGTGTCTAGATGAGCTGTAGGTGTCCAGCTTCACTTGATGCTCAATGGAGAGCCACACCGTGTGTGGCCCCGAGCTAATCACTGAAATTCCTGTCCATTTGAGGGTAACAATCTCTATTGACTATAATGAGAGTTTAAGTGCCTGCCTCATTTGTAGATGCCTAAATCTTCATATTTGCACATTAAAACACAAGTGTCCTAGTCTGGATTATATATGCTACATTGCAATGGTAGTTAGTGATGTGACAGGAGGCAAGTAGAATACCTACTTCATGGCAGCTGAAGCCCAGAAAGCACGACCTGAGGTATCCAAAGAAAAATAGAAGATGGAGAAGATTGCTACCTTGGCACTGGCAGAAAGCATGTAGAAAACGTGCCTTTCCCTACTGCCCCTCAAGTGAAAGTGCAGTGAACAAATTGAGAGGAAAATCAGATGAAGCTGCCTAAGCTAAGGAAATTGAAAGAGATATCAAAATGTACATGTACGGATTTAATGTGGTTCCAGTTTACAGGTACAGATATATTCCAGTTCTTAAATATATATGGGCAAGCTAACATTTACAAGTATTTGTACTGCTTGATATCTGGGAAAAAGAATGCAAACACCCAAATGTAATTTTATTATTGTAGAACAAAAACATGAATATGATGTGACTTATAAATCCTAGTGCTATTCCTGCTTGTTATTTCTCATTTGCAGTAGGGCCTATGAGAATAAGGAAATGCTACACATTCAAAGGTTGATGATAAACAGGGAGCATAGTCCTCAAGGTTCTTCATTAGTGAAGAATATATCACATTTCCAGATAGCACTTTTGCTGAACATGCTAGGCCATCTGCTCATGAGGCTGCTGGTTTCATTTCAGACACAACTGGCTTCAGCCCATCTCTAGCAGTCAATAAAAAGAAAGTTTCTAAAAAATGAATTACTGTCCCAAAACACAAATCACTTTTTGCAAATGTTGTGGTAAAGTTTCAGAGTAATGCAAAGTGGGCTACCATATGTGCAAACCTCCAGTGGGGAGGGAGATGTTCCCACTGTAGATCTCTGAGGCCATGTATATTTTCATTTTAATATACAAAAATTAATATCTGTATTCATTCTTATTTTTTAAAGAAAGCTTTTGTTTCTCAATGTCCATGGTTAACAATTGCTCTTCTTTTTCAAAACAGAATGCTAATGTCAGTAATCCTTAGAATGCAGCAAAAGGGGCAAAGATTTCATTTTTTTCTGGTTGGAAGGAATTTTCTGGTGTAGCCTCTCACTTGAATCAGGATTGTCATCAATGTGTGATCAAATCAGGTAAGACATTTTTCAGCCAGCTGATGAAAATCTCCAAGGGTGGACCACAGTTTGCATTTATCATTGGCTTTTAATAAAACAGTATAATGCAGAGGGATGGCAAAGGCTGAAAGGTCCATTCAAGTGTCACATAAACTTGATCAGCAGAATTCAGGCAAAAACAAAAGGGATACAGTTTCTGTGTGCACATGAGCACTAACAACGAAGTCTTCAGAATACAGCACTTCATCATTAATCCTGTGTCTGCAATCATTTGCATCTTTTCCATCTTCCCAAGCAATATCAGAAGGGCAACCAGCAGCAATTGACTAGCTACTAGTGTTAGTCACTACTTTTCAAAATGCTATACATGAAAAACAGAGAGTGATGGACAGAACAGATATTTGGGATCAATACCCTGCTTGTCACACAAAAAACCAGAAAGAAACTGCTGAATCTATTACTGCTGAGTAGCATCAGTAGTGTGTTTTATGGGAGAAGTTTCCAGCATGCTTGGGCAGACTGAACACTCCGTCTTTTATTAAGCTTACAACAGAAATTTTGCAGAGATAATTTAAAGTTCCTATATAATGATCTCTACATAATTAAAAATGGCATATGTGGTTCATCAATAGCCTCTTGACAATGGAAGAGCAGGTGTTTTGTTGACATTTGAAGATCAGGATGGTCTCTGAATTTGAAATTCTCACTTGGAGAAACAACCTACTGACTGCCAATTGCAACTCCAAGAGCCTTTCAGCAAGGGAAAGGTGCAGTGGGGGCTGTGTTCTGGAAAAAACTTGGCTGTTCTGACGAGGTAATCTGGACTCTGGTGCCATGTCTTGTTGAACCTCTATTAGCTTTAAGTTAAGATATGTGCTACCTGGGCTAGGCATCTTTATGGTGTTAATATCAAATAAATTTGCAAACTCTTCAGTCTAGGATGAATTACAGAATCAAAGAATCACCACGGTTGGAAAAGACCTACAAGATCATCTAGTCCAACTGTCCACCTACTGCCAAAATTCTCTCTAAATCATGTCCCTCAACACAATGTCTAAATGTTCCTTGAACACCTCAAGGTGGGTTGGTTGGTGACTCCACCGCCTCTCTGGGCAGCCCATTCCAGTGCCTGACCACTCTTTTGGAAAAGTAGTATTTCCTAATATCCAGCAAAGAATGAAGAATTGAGGCTCTTGATTGCTGGGTGAAGGGATGAGTTACCAGGAAATGGTTACCAGGATAATATATACAGGTAACACACTGGGAGTTTGCCTTCACAGCTGCTTAGCACTGTTGACTCCTATTATTGAAATTAGGGTGAATGATACTACAGCTGTATCACATTGCATATGAATGTAAAAGTACTTTTTAAACACCTACCAGTTGTACCACTGAGTCTGAGACAAACTGTGAACTTTATATTCAGCCTATGATGAAAAGTCTGAGAGATTGATTTTGTGATTTTTACAAGAGTGGTGAGGTGCTGGAACAGGCTGCTCAGAGAGGTTGTGAATGCTCCGTCCCTGCAGGTGTTCAAGGCCAGGTTGGATGGGGCCCTGGGCAGCCTGGTCTGGTATTGAATGTGGAGGTTGGTGGCCTTGCCTGTGGTGGGGGGGTTGGAGATTCATGATCCTTGAGGTCCCTCCCAAGCCTGGCCATTCCGTGATTCTGCGATTCTGTATGCTATAAAAGGAAAAAATCTTTAGGATATGTTTTTCCATTTTTAAAGCATATGATTGTTTAATATCATGTTAGCCTTAAACCAAGGCTTATGTATTAACAGTGAGATTTTACTGAATAAGTTCTTAGTTTTAGACAAGGACAAATGATAAAAAATAAATACCCTACCATCTGACTTTCTTTAAAGAAATGAATTGTGTATAGGCAAATTAAAAAGAGCAATGTACAAGAGCCAAAGAGGGTACTGAGGATTTTAATGAGAACACAGGCACCTAAATGTCAGAACACAATGAAGGAAGCCCAGACCTCCACCCCTGAAAAATTTCGGTTTTACAGACATAAACTTTGTCTTGGGAGCCACAACTTAGCTCAGTGTATGTCTCCATTTGACAACTACTGGCTTGCACTGACACCCAGAGACAGGGTGACATTTGACATAAGGCTTGACATAAGGCTTTAAGTTCAAAAATTCCATGTAAACGTTCTGCACTGAACAATGTAATTATACTTGGAGCAAGGTTCAGGGCCATCACCCCTCATAGCTTAGTGTCACACCCTCTAAGGAACAAGAACATATATTTTCTTCTATTTCTTTGCCATTCATTCTCACTTTATCATACACACCTGTGAAGAACAACCCCACACAGATTGTCCTACAGCCTGATAGACAGAGCTCTTCCTTGAAAAGTGAGACAGTTTTTAGAGCAAAGGATGACCTATTTCCTCCTTCTCATGAAGCCTCAAGATTAGTAATAAAGATTTGGTCACTTTGTACTTTTATGTACTCTCACTGAATTTTGTGCTGGACTTGATGCAGTTTAAGTGTGCTTAGGACATGTCAAATGGATCAGACCAGAGATTCAAGGTGCAGACTAGCTCCCTGTCAGGAGCAGCTCTGTGTCAAGGTGTTGGGGACAGAGTATCAGTACGTTTTGGATCATATGCTCAAAGCTAAATATGAATACAAATCCTTTCAAGATGAAGGCTAAGCGTCAGGTATTTGGCAAGACTACACATTTCTAAAAGTAATCATCAGATATTACGCGAGAAAGATATGGGATATGAGAGAATATTAGTAGGGAAATAATAACAAGTATGTCTGTATTTACAATACTAATTATGACAGTAAATTGAGTGTCTGAAAAAGAGCATACTTTTTAAGTGTTCCAAGCAGAAGCAGAACTTCCCTCAGAGACTTATCCTTCACACAAATTATTCTCTAACCAATTTCAGCAAGGACCTGGTACCTCATGCTACTGCTTTGGATGCAAGCTCCTGCCAAGATAAAAAGAGTAGACCACTCGTGATAGCCGGTGTGAGAATTCCTACTTTACAGAGTTCTGGGCCTTATCCTCAGTTGATGTAATCTGGTATAGCTGTATTGAAGACAAGAGAGATACATATGAATGACCTGATTGTTGCCTTACTACTCATACTGCCATTCTGAACAGGAATATCAAGTAGGAAAGGGAAAAGTTACCTTCACAAACACTACAGACACAATTTCTGATTTTCATATTTACAATAAATAACCCTAATATTGTGATTCTTGAACAGTGCACAGACGAACAATGGAATTATTTGCATTTTCTGTGTTTACTTCATGAGCCTCTTTGCTCCACACTATGCCAGAAGACAAACGTTCATGTGAAACCCCACATACTGAACTGACGATAAATCATAATGCAAAATGCTTGTTGTTTTACTACCAGTTAAAACAATTTTTACAATAAAAGTGAATAGGTTTTGCTTACAGAAGTACTCACTGGTGTTATAGATGTAGTAGAGAATATATTCTTAAAGTATTTGACTTTCTTTTATCTTTTAAGGACAAAATTTTAAGATTCGGAAAATAAATAAATAAATAGATAAATAAATAAATAGATAAATACATATATATATATTTAACAATTCCTGCACATATTTTACTGCTTTAAAATTTGTTCAGATAGAAACCTGTAAGGGGTATCCATTTTATTTTAATAGGTGATAGTAAAATATGCCATCTTCCAGCAGACTGCACTATTACACTTTTCTGCTTCATGAAGTTTTCCCCTGACTACAACTGGTAGGAGCTCTAAATGACTTAAAGGATCAAATCCTTGGAGTTGTTTTCTGAGCTGAAATAGCATTGGTCTAAGTAAAAAGTTCCCAGCATATGATCCTTACTATGTCTTAAGTAGTACTTCTTATATAGTCTCTCAGTTGGAGTTCAGTAAGACAATTCTGGTTTTTAAGGCTAAGTGTGTGCTCAAATGATATACTGCAGACTATTTGTGTTCCTGAAATTTATATATATAATGAAAAATACAACAAAATCTTAGAGAATAAAATGATTGGTAGGGATATTTAAGCATAAAACAAAGCTATTCAATATAAATAAGATTATTTAAGCAAGCTAATTTTCATTCTCCTTTCTGAAGTCCAAACTTTGAGTCATCAAGACCCAAACAGAAGTAAACGATAATTTTGAGAGATGTTCAAGAAACACAAAATGTAACAAGAATTTGGCATCACTAATTAAATAACCATTTTACTTTTTAGAATATTATTTTAATTTACCTAGAAAAAAAATGTTCTATAGAAAGATCTACCTAAACTCCAATACAGTATCACAGAAATGAAATTAAGAGAAATTAATACAGAATGTTTTGAGTGCAATGGATGTTGGTATGAAATATCCTGAAGCATGATTCTATGTGAGGATCCCTCATCTCTTGAAGGATATGAGAGTGCTCAGCAGTGTTTCCCTTCCTTAAATCTGCTCTCGCAGGGCACACCCAGCATCACTTGTGGCTCAGCTCTGGCAGTGGCAGGTGCCTTTTGGAGCAGCTGGAGCAGGCTCTGATCTGACATGGGGCAGTGCTGGGCTCTGCTCACAGAGGACACCCTTGCAGCCCCACTACTACCAAAACCTTGCCATGTAAACCCAGTACAGGATTTCTTGATATGTTCTTACTTGCTTACGTTTTCAGCAGATGTATTTTTGATTGGTGTTTTTGAACTATGCCTTGACCAACTTTTTTGTGATGATGCAATATAATATTACCAGGATATTGTTGCTTTGATGAAAACTCTGCTATTTCTATCTGTTAATATATTATTTTAGTTCCTTCAGCATTTGCAAACTAGATTTCAAACTACAAAGAAATCATTTTCATTTGAATTAAAATGTGGACATGTCCACTACATACATTAAATACATTTCCCATGGGCACAAGTGTACAATTTTCAGTTTATAACCAAGCATTGAATATTAGGCCAGAAGCTTCTTTTCATAGAAAATTTTTAAAACAAACATACTTTTTAAAGGCAAAGCATTCCACATGGAGCCATTTCTACATGATTTCTAAAAAAGCTATGCTGTCAGAGAAAAAGATGCATAGTAATAAATAGTGAATTGTGCACAGATCCATTTCACAGCCCTTGAAGGAAAAGGTGGACATTCAAGGTCAGGCTGAACCAGGCTCTGAGCAACCTGACTGTGCTGTAGGTGTCCCTGTTCATTGCAGGGCAGTTGGGCTAGACGACCTTTAAAGGCCTGCTCCAATTCAAATGATTCTATGATTCTGTGATTCACAAGCTGGGTGCACACATCTATTTCAGCCTCCTGTTTAAAGGACAAAGGACTATGTTTGCTTCACTCCTTACTTTAGGGAGAAATTCAATTAAATCCACTTCTGAGATCTGATGGTAGACCTGCCTGAACTTAGGCTTATCAGGAGATTTAATGGAAAAAAAGTTATTTAGGATGGAATTCAAAGTACAGACTTTACTCACACACTCAATTCCTTTAATCAAAACTTACTGTAAGTGTGCACAGCATAATAGGAAACCCACAGCTTTACAAACCAGCTTTGGGCATGGGCAGATTTACAGCACAAATGCGGGTGGCTGAAATAATGATGGGCCATGAGTGTCTGCCCCAGCCTTATCAGCTTCAATGAGGCAAGAACATTTATTGTTAGCTCAAAAAACGGCAAAATATTACATCAGATTCGGTTCACCATAATGTAGGAAATTGAAAACTGATGGAACAGAGGACGATTCACTAGCATATCAAATGGTCTTTGTCTCAAGAGTGGGAGCAGAAGTCAGAGTGTTTCATGGGAAAGTGGTAAAGAACAGCTTCAGATTTCAATCTGCTGTTGTGTTGCTGTTAAACCCCTGTATATTTAGATTCAACATACTTCTGCATTGGCTTCAAATCAAGAGACTTGCAAAGAGAACAAACAATAATGGCAATAAATTGATAAGCTATTGGAAAAGAAGGAAGCAGCAAAGCATCTGGAGGTATAACTGATTCAGTTTTTTAAAAAGTCAATCGTATAACATGCAGAGCAATCTTTAGTACATTTACCTTTGACCACTGAGTTGAGGCCAATGGGATGAAATTCAATAAGACAAAGTGCCAGGTCCTGCACTTTGGCCACAACAACCCCAGGCAACAGTATGGGCTTGGGGCAGAGTAATTGGAAGACTGTGGAAAAAGCGGACCTGGGGGTGTTGTCAGTGCTTGGCTGAACATGAGCCAGCAGTGTGCCCAGGTGGCCAAGAAGGCCAATAGCACCCTGGCTTGTATCAGAAGTAATTCTGTCAGTGGGAGCAGGGAAGTGGTCATCCCCCTGTACTCAGCATTGGTGAAGCCACACATTGTGTATTGTGTTCAGTTTTGGGCCCCTCACTACAGTAGAGACATTGAGGCACTGGAATGGATCCAGAGAAGAGCAACAAAGCTGGTGAGGGGTCTGGAGCACAAGTCTTATGAGGAGTGGCTGAAGGAACTGGGACTGTTTAGTCAGGAGAAGAGAAGGCTCAGGGGATCTTATTGTTCTCTACAACAACCTGAAAGGAGGTTGTGGTAAAGTGGGGGTCACACACATCTTCTCCCACATTACTAGCAATAGAACCAGAGGGAACGGTCTCAAGTTGTACCAAGGGAGATTCAGCTTGGATGTTAGGAATGGATGTTTCTTCTCCAAAGATTGGTCAGGTGCTGGAATGGGCTGCCCTTGGAAGTGGTTGAGTCACTGGTCCTGGAGCTATTCAAGAAACATTTAGATGTTGTACTGAGGGACATGGCTGAGTGGGGAAATATTGGTGGTAGATGGACAGTTGGACTGGATGATCTTGGAGGTCTTTTCCAATCTTGGTGATTCTATGATTCTATGATTTGATGATTCTGTGACTTAACTGGTTGCACATTAACTCTGAATGACTGGCTGCTAAATCAACATTTAGACTCTCTATCACACTGTTATAATATGATGTGCTATGATGTTTGCTTTTGTTTTACATACTACGGCTTAATTCAAATGATTAAGAGCAATAAAATATAAATGCAAATCTTTTAAATAATACTTAACCATGCTGTGATTAAGGCCACTAATGCAAGGTAATATCAGGTAAACAAATGGTGCAGTAACATACGAAAATCTGAACAGAGCAAAGTTATCATATTTAAAGGCATGGTTTAAAAAAAAAATCATAGCACTAACATATTGATAAGCTATGAGTATTGATTCAGAAGTGGCTGATAAGGAAGAAATACTGACTGCAAGAGAATAGTTAGCACCTTGGGAATACTCTGAGGTCCAGTATAAGGCATCAGGACTCAGAGATCCTGTGACTAAGTCAAATTAAGTCACATTGACTTTTTCTCATTGAAACCTCACTTGTTAACTGAATTTCTCTCCAGTGTGAATGGACACAAAACATGCATTTGGAGCACCTCCACTTTTGGACAGAAGATGCGAACTTAGTTGATAATAACTCAGTGTTTTACTGCTGATTAACTTTCATGTTTAGCCTTAGCATTGCTCTTTAGACATTTTCTTCTGCACTTTGTCCACCCCTTTGTGACAATGTCACACAGACTTCTTCCCCCAGCTTCCTCCTTCAGCCTGGCCTTGCACACCAGGCCTTGCACAAGACAATGTGCAACAATACTGACAGCTCTCTCTCTAAGACAGATTCATGACCACAAATCTATCTCAAACTGGGGGAGAAGAAGGAGGCTGAAAGAACTAATAGCAGACACCTGGTTCAACAACTGAAGGCCAACTGAACACACATCTTAAAAGCAACCTATGACTGTGAGTCGGTCATTTTACCCCACAAACTGTGAGCAGCCCAAGAACCCCTAGAACTCTTTTGCACAGCAGCCGGCTGCATGACAGGCGCAGGGACACGTCTCAAGATTACGTCTGCTCAGAGATCCCTTACACTTTGACATCATGATGCCTTGCCGATACAGATCCTTGGTAAAGGCCTAGCAGTTATTTTTTAAGCTTTGTTAGCTTTGCTAGGATTATATCTTAGACTGACTGTTAGCTTTGTTAGCTTTGCTGAGATTACATCCTTGATTGTGCACATATGATCCCTTAGATACAAATCATTGACAAAGTCTGGGACTAGTATTGGATCCAGCCACAGATCCTTTCCTCTATGGTTCAAGATGTTTAGAAAGCAAGAGGGTCTTCTCTGAACCTCGTGACTCAATGAGTGGGCCTCCTGCAGGAGTATGTTTAACCCTACCCTCAATGCAGTCAAGCGTATCCAGCCCTCTCAAATCTTGCTAAATCACTTTAGTTGTTGAGTGTATTACTGATTTTACTGTAGTTTAGGAGAGCTACCCTCTTTTTAAAATACTTTCTTCTAATTTTTTTTTTTTTATTATTATTTTTTAGCACATCTGCCACGTGTACTTATTCTGTTTTGCAAGAGTTAGCTTTTATGATCCCTGACTAATCAGGAAGATTCCTCACACAGTCACTTTCTTTTGCTTGTATATTTCCTTCATTTTCATATGTGGGACTTGAGAAATGTCTGTGGGTGGATTCCTAGTTGTATTGTAGCCAATATGAATATCATATCCCACCATATCCTGCATGACAAACAAGTCTGGATTTTTCTGCCATTCCCACTGTTTCTACTGCATAACCATTTGGCCCACATAATATTCTTACACCACAGCCCATCATTAATATGCTCATTAATAGTCTTTAGATATTTCTTTTGCAATCTTCAATCCTTTATTCTTTTCACTAGGATAACTGTGCACTCTTGAGCCTTTCTCTTCAACTGTTTGCAAGTCAGGATATTCCACTCATATTGCTTATTCATCCTTATAATGGACAGGACTTGAAGACTGTGAGAGCTGATATTTTACAACTCCTTTCCATTTCATCCTTCTCCTCTCCTCTTCTTTCCTTTCACCTCTTTTCCCCACCTGTCTTACAGTTTATGCTAAAGCTATGTTCAGTACTCCAGAGAAATGAAACTGTCCAGATGTTGTTTATATACGTACACCTGCCAGTTAATGAGTTAATAGATTGTATTTGTTTTTATAGTAGTACAAACTCTGTTGAGTTGTTCCAAATATTTGTTGCTAACAAAGACGGCAGTATTCCCAAGGAAAATAAACCGAATTATAGCAATGAAAATAAAAGGCACGTTCTGAAAGTTATGAAGTCTGATATAGGAAAGTTAGGAAATTCCAGAAATGAAGGCTTTTCAAGAAGGTATGATGTAGTTCTATGTATTTTTTTTCCACAGAACCTTGCTAAATGTTCTGGAGTACTCTGTCTAGTTATGGGATCACCAGTTCAAGAAAGACAGGGCACTTCGAGAGAGAATTCAGCGGAGGGCCACAAAGATGGTGAGGGACTGGAATGTCTCCTGTATGAGGAAACGCTGAGAGAGCTGGGACTGTTCAGCCTGGAGAAGAAAAGCCTGAGGGGGATCTTATCATTGCTTAGAAATAACTAATGGTTGGGGAGTCAAGCGGATGTGTGGAAGTCTGTACACATAAGCTCATGCAGAGAATGAGGCAAATGAGGCATTCTTCAAAATTTTGTGAGTTTGCCCTGAGTACCTTACTGTATTGCAAATACAGTACAAAGTTCTATTTAGGGTACACCAGCATTAATATTTTCATGGATAATCATCAGCAGGGATATTAAATGCCAACTTTTTCATGCTCAGAGTGCTTTATGTGTTCAAAAGGCAAGTCCTGAATACATTATATTTTTTTGTACATCTCTTTTTTTATATCAGAAGATACATATTTTTGGTGCACTTAGCACTTTGGCAAATCAGGAAGAACTCTACACCTTCCCTGTCTACACAATGTTGATCTATCTGTAAAGGCTAATTCCTAAATTACTTCTGTATAAGTACGTATTTATCTTCAAATTTCCTCATTAAAAAGGGTGAAAATTTAAATACCCCCAAAGAAGCATAAGACTAGCATATTTATGAACATCACCAGGGTTGAAACTCCTCATGCTCTTCTAAC
This sequence comes from Lagopus muta, assembly GCF_023343835.1. Classification (NCBI taxonomy): domain Eukaryota; kingdom Metazoa; phylum Chordata; class Aves; order Galliformes; family Phasianidae; genus Lagopus; species Lagopus muta. Next base: position 34,710,630 of record NC_064435.1, read on the forward strand.
AAAACTCCTTTAAGTTTCATAATAGCATGTCCCATTTTCCAGTTGTCCATATCTTAGGCTGCTACTCCATTTATTTGCATGAACTAAAGACTGCATAGCTTCAGGAGGATTTGAATCCATGGCTTGACTGGCGTTATTCCTTTCTCAGGGAGTTTTCTGTCAGATTGGGACGTAGAGATAGTTTTTACTGTGATCACATGATAGGCAGGACAAAAGGGAAATTACATGACTGTATGACTTGTGGCATGGGTGGCAGGAGAAAGATGATTCCTCTCAGTTTGGGGTCTTGCCCACAGACCAGTCCAAGTGGCTGTGACTGACATGGGAGATCAGCAGAGGGAGGCTGCAGTGCTGCCTTACAGAAGTATTAACACGGATTGATCTGTTCACTGAGAAAAGAACATGAGGCAGGAAGAACACAAGGTAAGAATCAAATCTATCAGTCTTAAGTTTAGTGAGTGAGCTTTGACAGGTCTGTAGCCTTTTCATCCTATGCTTAAATCACTGCACTTCCCTTGGCCTGTTTTCCAGCAGGAAGACGCACAGGGAGCAGCGAACAAAAAGGCTTTGAGTTCCGTTGCCCTGAATTCAGCCTGATGCCTATTAGCTCAGAGCTTCACTTTCAGAGAAAACAGCTGCTGAGCTGTGAGCTGGAAGCAGACCCAGTTCCAGTGGCATCTTCATGGAATTGTGCTCCAGCAGTCCAGCAGGTCACTACAGAGTACAGAAAACCTCTCTTCTTGTGAGACTTATAACCTAAATAAATTTGGACAGCTTATCTCTGACACAGAGGTTATTTTGTTGACCTGGTTCCAATGTCTAATGTGGTTCAATTTCTCAAAATCACTATCACTGTTAACATGGGTATTTTTTCTTAACATTTTCCAGAAAAACATGTAGACTGTTTTGGCTGAAATAACTCATATGCATTTATACTGAAGTCAATAATGGACTTGCAATATTGCAACTGCAATGGTTATAGCAGAGCTGTAAGGTGCTGAAAATAGTAATCCTCATTCCTGCCATTGCTTATAACACATATCTCAGTGGTGTTTCAGTGATGTAGAATCTGCTCCTGTCTCAGCCTGGTAGTTTAAATCCTCATGCACACAAAAGCTACCCAGTAGAACAGGCATTTGTCCATGTGCTGCATATAGCAAAATCACACTGTGATGTGTAACATACAGTACAGATTGCAGTATATACTGTTCTAAGTTTATTTTGAGTCTTCTGCATTTTCATAAGACAAAAAAATATGATCTATATCATCTTACAACATTGGCAGTATGAAACATACACACAGTATGCATTTTGAACTGTAGCATATGTACAGAATGTTCACAATTTAAACAGGGGAAATGTAACAGAGCATCTATCCGTGATCCAGCTAGGCTTACTACCACAGTATTAAGAACATACTGAAATCTTAGGTGTCTGTTAATTGGAAAGACCTCAGGGCTTATTTTACAAATTGTTCACCTCTCCCACCTCTATCCCCCCTCCTGCTGACTGCAAACGCCTTCACCTCTCTCCATGCTACAGATGTTTCCATGAGCCTTGTAAGCTTAGGAACTGCTCTTGAAAAAAATTTGCCACTTGCCAAAGAGCTAATGCTGCTGTCACAGAACAGCAATTACATGCCAGGAGTATGGATAAGAAATGGACACAGTTGTATCTAGCTGAAAAGCATACTACTCTTTTCCAAATGTAACGGTATTTGCATCCTTTTTCCCTACTTAAGAACATGCTGCAGTAAGAGCTCCATAAAGACCTCTTAACAGCCAAAAATCCTTCCAGTTCTTAAGCATAATTTTTCAGCACTATATCACTGTAAGACTAGGTTTTCACCTCTTGGAAATTAAATATGTTTTTTCTTTTCTGCTACATCTGTGTTAAAACTGACTATTCAGCCAAATCCTCTTTATGTAGTCCACTAAGATGCCAGTTTGTATGGATGCATCTATTATAATTTTACTTGTGCATTCTGTGTGCAAATATCATCCAGACAGAGCAGCACTGGGACAGCCTATTTCTGTAAAACAAAAAACTTTGCAGCTTTGGGCTTCTAACTCATAGGCCTTTGCTAGTAGAGGAGAAATTAACCTACCCCCTTGGGCTTTTCAAAAGGTTGATACAGAAGACTACACAGCACTTAAAGGTTATTTAGATCCTTCAGGTTGCATTCCCTGCATTTTAAAATAAGATGATCTTGGTGCTTTCCTCGTGGCATTTTTTTCCCCATTTGAAATTGATTGGAGATAGTAACTCTGGCAAATACAAACAGTGGAAATACAGAAATGGTGTTGCAACCCAACCCTCTCTGTGCCCTCTGCCAGAGCTATTGCAATCTCATATCAGTGTTTTGAATCTGGATGAGGGATTACTCTAGCTGCTGTAGCTACGTACTTGTAAATGAACAGATAATGCTCTCCATAGTGAAGTGAAACACTGAATTTTCGCTGCAGCGGTCATTTGTAAAATGAGTAATAGTTCATCTTGCATAATCTGACTGTATAACTTCTTAATGTGCAATGCCTTTCAGTTTTAAATTACTAATTTTGCAAGAAATAACAGGATAAGCTGCTAAGAAACCCACTGGGATTCCCAAGTTGGGGATTTCAGAGTTCCTACAAAAAGCCCTAGAGAGCTGTAGTAAAATGTTAGTTTTTCTTATGCTTTCTCTCAGTGCGTTGTATTGCCCAACTCCAGTGTGCTGTTTGATCTCAGGAAGAACAGCTGACAATTCGAAGCAGCATTGCTCAGATACTTCAATGCGAGACACAACAATCATATTTTCTCCAAAAAACAGAATGGCATTTTTCACTATTTCACTAAAATCAGCAGGAATGTTTGAAGAATCAGACACAAAGTGTTGCCCAGTTCAAGCCATCTGAGTCAGGCTCTAAAGTTGAGATTTGCCAAAGTCAGGACGGGTTTGTATCCAAATCCCATTTTTATCTGCTGCTGTACATCTGGGTCTCTGCAATTTAAAGAAAGCTTACAACAGAGCAATTCAGAAAGTTAGAATTGTACATGGTGCCTACAAGAAGTAAGGCAGCACCCAATATTATGAAGTATGAGGACGTTTGTAGTGGTGTGTGCAACTGAGAATGAGTGTGGCATACAGACCTCTGCCTTGTCAGCATTCAGTCTAACTGCAAACGCATCATGTGTCACATCTGTGATTCTGACCAAGCCTGACAGACAGACAGCAGCAGGGCTGCCCGGCATTGCCAAGGCCCTGCCGTGCCCCTGTCTGCTGTGTGGATGTCACAGAAGCAGACTCTGTTCCCCTGACCCACTCTGTCTCCACCCCTCACACTTGGTCAAGGTGGGATCCTAAGTTGCCTCATGTTTCGGACCCCCTCCCTCGTCCTGGCAGCATGGGACTGAGAGAACTGAAAGTGCTACCTTGGGAATTGGCCCAGCACCTAACGCAGTGCATCAGAGCCAACCTTCACTACCCACATCTCTTACGGTGGGCCTCTTTAGGTTTTATAAACGAGAGGAGGACTGTTCAGCAGCAAGCACAAACCGGCCGTCTGCCCCAACAGCGAACGGCCCCAGCGCAGCACTGGGAGCACATGGTCTCAGCCGGACACGAGGCCCGGCCTACGGGCAAACGGAGCCCTTCCCGGGGCCGACGTCCCCCGGCGCGGCGTGATCGCCCCGCGCCCGGCTCTCCGCGGCCGTTCCGCTGGGCCAGCCCCCACCTCGCCGCCGAGGCTCCCACCGCGGCGCCGGGGCGAGCGGCAGCGACCACCCCCCCCGCGGCGGGGCGCTCCCCGGGGAGGAGCCGGCCGGGTCGCGGCGTGCCCGCTCGCCAAGTTGAGCTGGGAGCAGCCAAACCCAGCCCCCGGGCGCGGGGTGGGCGGGGAGGCCGGCCGGCCGGGCGCCTCTCCCGCGCGGAGCGGGAGGACGGGCAAAACTTTGCTCCCCGGTTGCGGAGCGGCGCCAGGAGAGGCGAGGGGGAATGGGCCCCGAGGCGCTGCCGCTCGGCCCCTACGGCGGGGCGGCCGCCGCCGCGCTGCTACTCTGGGCCGTGTGCGTGCTCTGCAGGAGGAAAAGGTACCGGCGCGGGGGAAGCGGGGCCGGGGCGCCGCGGGGAGCGGGGCTGCGAGGCGGGCGCCGCGGGTGGGCTGCGCACCGCGCATTGGGCCGCGCTCCCTCCGCCCGCCCCTCCGCCGCGAGAAGCCCTATCAGCTCCCGGCGGGGCATCGGGGCTGCGGGCGGCGAGGGAGCGGCGGGGCCGCGCGTGGTGCGCTGCGGGGCCGAGCTGCCTCGGGGGGCTGAGGTTGAGGGCGGTGGGGATGCGCGGGCGTCCGTGCGCACACGCACGAAGCTCATCGCACGGCCTTGGGGCTGGCGTGTGAATGTGCGTGGTTTGGTGAGAAGTTGTTCGCTGTGTGGCCTGTGTAGCAGAAGGGACTGCGCGGCTCTTGGTGGCATTTCGCTCGGAGTCCAAGGTGCGCTGCGCTAATCTGCTCCAGGGAGGTGCTGGCTTGCAACAGCCGCAAAGAGACTTTGGCAAATCTCAATTTTAGAGCCTGACTCAGATGGCTTGAACTGGGCAACACTTTGTGTCTAATTCTTGCAACAGCCGAGGGCAGCGTTGTGTGACAGCAGTGTGATGCGCATCTTCACGGCTTTTGTTGGTGAATCCCACTGTGTTGCTTTTAGTTTGCTTCTGCCGTGGCACTTCTCAGGAGTTACACAGAGGCATTGGGGTACTTTCAGTAGACAGAAGACATTTTGAGGGAGCATGAAGCACTGCCTGGAAGGAGGCTGTCTGCTTCTGACCAGTCCCTTATGGCAAACCTTCTCCTAGGTGTCCCTGGTGTTGCTCATATTGATGTTCTCCAGTATCAGTTCCTCTCAGTTGGCTGAACAATAAATGGATGTAAAGGCTTGAGGAGAGGAGGAGTAAGGAATGGAGGGTCTGGAGTTCTCTTTTTTTTTAATCACATAATATTCATAGCAAATAATAAATTTAATTCTTAAATAATAGTTACTTTTTTAGATCATTGGAAGTTCTGGAAGGTGTAGCAAATGTACAAGTGCAAATAAAAGTAGTTGTTGTACATATTAAGAATGGTCAAAAATTGGCGTGGAAGCTTTTAGACCAAATGTAACTTTGGGACTGTGTGATAAGGAAATTTTGAAATCATGAAATTTCTCACGTTGAGCTCAGAAGGCATTTGGTCACTGAGGTGGGTTAGTGCTGTGATGTTTCTGCTTTGAAATGGGGAGCCCAACCCATCTCATAAGAGTGCAGAGAAGACATCTCTCTGAGCATTGGAGTGGGGTCATCTCCTGTGCCTCTCTCAGCCTCCCTGAGCCAGTTCTGCAAGGAAAATAAACAGAAAGCTCTTTATTCTTTTGACAGGTTTAGTTTTCTGCAGGTTGAACTCCCTAAACAAGCTTGGCACAGGAGTGAAGACATGGTCATGGCAAACTGCAGTGGGTATATTTTGGGGTTAGGTGCTGTCGCATCAACTCAGCTGCTGACATTCATAGAAATGCTGATATTCATAGAAATGCTAGCAGAATTGTAATAGGCTGAATTTTTTGAAATGGAGGCAGGCGAAGCCCTTACTGTTGGTTTTCAGGCAGATGTGGACGGTAGGCAAAAAAGGCCAAAGAACCCATTTTGGGTTATTTTCATAACCCTCATTTCTGTAGAGTTCTTGAAGCTATTTCTAACCAGTGTGCAGTAAAATTGTTTGGATGTTTGTTGTGCAACAGAATGAAATTATACAGGAGGCCTCAGCAAGAAGGCCTGCTGTCTTGCCCTGAAAACCAAATGGCTATGTGATTAATAAAGTAATTGTGTAAATCCCATGCTGTTTGTCTAACAAGTATACAAAGCACCAGTGTGCAAGCAACTGGAAATAAAAAATGGAAAAACCCATCAACCTCTGTGCAGTACAGTCCGTGGCATAAGGCATTGGCATAAAAGCGCTGTCCTGTTCCGGGAAGATGTTCTTTTTTCTTTTTCTTTTTTCTTTTTTCTTTTTTCTTTTTTCTTTTTTTTCTTTTTTCTTTTTTCTTTTTTTTCTTTTTTCTTTTTTCTTTTTTCTTTTTTCTTTTTTCTTTTTTCTTTTTTCTTTTTTCTTTTTTCTTTTTTCTTTTTTCTTTTTTCTTTCTTTTTTCTTTTTTCTTTTTTTTTTTAGCTTGAAGGAAGAAGAGAGATTGTATGTGGTCTTTAGAGATGCCTGGCAGCAGCCTGGCTGCCTTCTCCTCTACAGTACAGAAAGCTGTGCTAAGGGTGCAGTGTGTTAAAACTTGGGAATAAGGTTAAGTTTGTGCACCAAGGATTTAGGGCAGTTTTGTGGTCTGCCCTTGCTTGTCTGACCCTGAGTTGCTTGGAGAAGAGAAAGCTCTGGGGTGACCTGGGTGGTGGTTTTTCTGTATCTAAAGGAGGACTGTAAGAAGGAAGGGGACAGACAGGGTCTGTTGTGATAGGTCAAGAGGAAATGGTTTCCAACTAAAAGGGAGGGGATTTAGATTGGATATAAGAAAGAAGTTATTTACAGTAAGGGTGATGAGGCATTGGAACAGGTTGCCCAGAGATGTGGTAAGTGCCCTGTCTCTGGAGACACTCAAGGTCAGACTGGAAGGGGCTTTGAGCAATCTGATGTTGCTTTAAGTGTTCCTGCTCAGTGCAGGGGAGTTGGGCTAGATGGTCTTCCAGTGTTCCTTCCAACTCAAGCAATTCTATGATTCTGTGATTTATTTGTGTCTCTACCTCCATATTTCCTCCGACTGTCAGACTCTTCTCTCCCTATCTTGTATCTAAATGTATTAATCCCAACAGCCGGCTGGGCTGTCCCCCTCCTGCTCAGGCATACACAGAAGACATCTGGGAACCTGTCGACATAGGAAAGGTGACTGTTGGCAAAATAATGCATGAATAAATGCCAAAGGCATAGACTGTAGCCCTGACATGGAACATACCCACTTAGACTGAGACATAAACAATTTGGTTTTGCAGAGCTTCCCTACATGAAAGAAAATGTTGCTATTTCACTTATGCGGGTGTTATTATAAAAATGAAGATCTTATATAATGTTTGTGTGCCTATACTGATGTACTCACTCTTTGTAATGGGATTGCTTCTCACTATTCAGGTACCAAGACGAGCTTTACCAGAATAATCAAATTTAACATCTTTACCACATCTATGTGTGGTTTCTACCTGGGATAACTACAGTAGTCAAATGTGTATATATAAACAACGTGTAGATAAATAGAGAGCTTAAGTACATGCACACAGCCAAGTGTAACCTTGCCTTAGAAGGCTGGGTTAGGTTTATTCTGTGAGATGATGTCTCAGTCTTGCTCAGCTCAGGACAGGCAAAACCACCGATGAGGCTGTTAGAGCTGCACTTCCAGAGTGTAAAAAAGGGCTGTGTGTCCCAAGGAACACAACTCCCCACATCAGTCCCTGGGTTCCTTAAGTAGACATTGCAGGATTTTGCTTTTCATGTCTGAGGTGTTTCAGCTTCATTCAGTCTCAGGCTGAGTACTCGTTACCATACCAAAGATTTTGTTCTGTCTTAACCTGCTACTATGTTTATCTGCAGTGCCTTTGGTTTAATCTGGTGTTACCAGATTTCAGTGTAAGTGCAGTGTAGGTTTTCTTATTAAAGTATTTACATCCAGTGTTTGGAAACAGAAAGAAATGCAGAGGAATTTCCTTTTGCATAAATGTTTATCATTTGAGTGCTGGTGGCAGTAATAACACAAAGGAAACTAATTGGAGTCTTTGCCAGGTTTCGTATCACAGATGGCGAAGAAACAGAAGTAGAACAAAAGTTTCCTTAATCACGGAAAATTTTATTTTGAGTTAAACTTTGCTGTCAGCTGAGGTTCAGTGCCTTCTGCGTGCTACAAAAAGATCTCCCTCTTATTGGTAATGAAGAAGGGCATATCCAGGCTGTTTGCTGGGGAATGTTTTCTCCAGAATGCTTCCTTTTTGTGTATGGCATGAAAGTATTCCTGCTATGGCAAAACCTGGTGGTTTCCTATCCTGCTAATTATTCCCTTTTATGTTTATGAAATGGCTAAATCAGCTTCAGCTTTATGTTGCTTTTTTTGTTGTTTTCAAACTGTTTTTGCACTGACTGTGTGCAGTCTCATGGAGTGGGAGGTGGCACTGCAGGTGAAGGCAGCTCCTGCTTGTCTTCCAGCAGTGATGTGCTGAAGTCAGGGAAGCGTGCCTGAGATCAACAGGGGTTGGCTCCTACTGACACACAGGGGTTCCACTTCCTCTCCCTTGAGTTGATGCCTACTTTTGGATGCTTGGGTCAGAACACAGTATTTAAAAAACCTTGAAAATAGTAGATTAGGCTTAATGTGAGAAGAAATACTTGATAAATTTATCTGACAGAATTTTGTCACCTTTTGAGCTATGGATTTAAAGCCTTGTTGGAGTCAAGTGTCTTTCATTTCTGTCCTTTATTCTGTCCTCTGAATTACCTCAAACACGTACTCCAATATTCATCTAAAATATTTTTTTTTAAAATTGCTCTCTTGAACCCAGATAGTCATTGTTGAAAAGAATATAGATTCCATCTTTGCCTTCAAGAACATCTTATCCTTCTCTGTGACAAGCTGTGAGCTTGCTAACAGCTCTCTTACCAAGTGAATTGTAGTTCACAAGATGTCATCAGCCTGTCTTTTTTACCACTTCTGCTAATTTAGGCAATATGTTAAGGTAGTTTTCTGTTGGAGAGAACATCAGGAAGGACAGATAGAAAGAAATCAGAAAAATCAATCCTCTCCTGTATTACCTTGGCTTTGTATATTGACCTTTTTCTCCATCCTCCTTGTTGGTGTTACACAGAGTGCAAAGTTTTATGACCTTTTGCTAAATTTCATTGCCCACTCTTACCTTTGAAAAGATTAGGACTGAAGATTGAAACTATTCAAGGGAAAAAATAGCAGTTGTGTTACTTAGAGGTCTTTTTTTTTTTTTTTTTTTTTTTAAGAAAAGTTTATTTTCATCAGTGCTCTTGGGTTTTCTGTATACATTCACCACCGTGCCATATTGTGATAAAAGCTAATTTCTCTGCTTTTATCTTCAGCAAAAGTTAGCAAGGATTGAATAAAATGGCATCATCAAAACCATAGTCTTCTCAAGGCGTACAAGACTCAGTTCACTGGCCTTTGAGCTCTCTTGCACTATTGACCTGGAGAGCCATTATCATATGGACCTCGCATAATAGTGTATCCCAAGATAGGTTTTCTTAGTTTTATTTCAGCACTACTTGAAACACTGTTTGTGTAGTGTATACATCTTGGGTTCTGTTTCCAGCCAAGGTTTTGAAGATGACACTGAAGATGACACCTACTTTAGCAGACTACCAGCTTTTCAATAATCTATGATTTACAGTGTTCTTTGCTTAAGGTACACTGCCACCTAGCAACAGTTTCTCTTCCCTCCCAGTTTTCTTGACCTACTTTGTCAGGGGTTCTGCTTTAGTTTGTACCTGGTCTGCTCTTAATTAGCATCTAGAATGCATCAATAGATGCCACGCTGGTGAATGTATGGAGTGGGGAGACAAAGATATATTTAGTGGTTGTCAGAACTGCTGGCTTCAGATTTCTTTCTAACATACAGTGGTTTTCACTTTTTCAGTGATTTTTCCTTCCAGTGCTTTTGTGAAATGCCAATCTTTTTCTTTCTTCCTTTTTTTTTTTTTTTTTTTTTTTTTTTGTTGTTGTTGTTGTTGTGCTTCTTTTTCAGTTTTGCTTTCTCCTGTTCATTTATTGTTTGGAAGAAATAAAAATCAAAGTGTGTGAATTAAAAGGAATCATCGTTAGTTCTTTTTGTTACTCCAGTGCAAAATGAAACATGGAGCATCCATGTAGAGCACTTCACAGAAATGCACTTAGTTTAGAGGCAGTACTGAACAATTAACCCCTGGAGTTATCCTTCAGGTTGATAGTCCTACAAGACAAATCCAAGCAAATACAGAGTGCAGAATGGATTGCTTCAAAAATTAGATTCAGGCTTACTACTATACTCAGAGAAGGAAAACCAGTACTAGTTGACAAATTAGCTGAAATGTTATCTGTAAAGGAAGGGGAAACAGGGCAAATCTTAATCCTAGTATCACAGATCCAGAGAGTGATGGAAGTTGGCAGGGACCTTGAATCCATCTGGTCCAACCCCTCCTCTGTCAAAGACACTCAGAGCAGGGTTCCCAGGATCCCCTACAGGAGGTATTAACTGCTTTTCCCTAAAGCACGATGGTGAAAACTGCCACCTAATGCATTTTAATCGTTAGCAATACAAGTAGATATCTCTATCCTCAGGCTACTTCAGGGCAGATGTGAGGTCCGACCCACAGAGCCTCCTGGACCTGTTAACTCCTGCAGTGAGAAGGTTTTTCAGTGGGAAGTATGGACCTGGATGTGTGCAGAACCCAAAGACCTGCCTGCTGGTTTGCCTTAGCTCCTCAGCTGCAAGCTGGAGGTCAGTGTGCTCTCTTGATTTACAAATAGCATAGCCAAGTGCTTCACGTGCTCCAGTTGTAGCCAGAGAAGAATCTCTTGGCTGAAAGCTTTCTTCCATGGCGTAGCCATTCAGTATGTATCAAAGAGCTGCTGCCTCCCCATTCCTGTTCACCTGTATGCTCAAGTACAAGTTCTAGTTACCATTTTAAGTCAGAAATGCAACATTTTGTCAAAATATTTAGCTAAGCTGTTGTATCATGTCAGCTGCTTTAGTGTTTTGCTCAGTTATGAGAATTACTTATTTATTTATCTATCTATTTATGTATTTATATTTCAGTCAAGTACTCAGTTTCAGAAATTGGGCAGGCTTGTTTTCTTCAGGTAATGTAACTGTTCTTAGAGCTCTGCCAAATCACTTACTTAACTTAGTTCTAGGAATGCTAGGGAGTTGGGGAAAATATAGAAGCTAAAAGAAGCAGCATAAGTGCAGTGTTAATATACTATGAGAAGTTAAGGAAAATCTCACATTTAAGTTGGCAGTCTTCTTCTCTTTTATCCAAGTTTTATAGAGCTCCTTGGTAGTGGAGCCAGGACTGGAACTCATTTTCCTGACTTCTAGTTTCATGCCTTAACTTCCTGCATTTCCCTTCCAACACACTTACCATATATGACATTATAGCTGTCTGGTAAACTAACTTTTTAAGCCACGAGGCAGATTTTGAATTCTGATTTAAAACTTCAGCAGTATTCCTTTTCTTTCCCATCCATTTACTGATTCTTCTACAAGATGCGTGTAGGTTTTAAGGCTAATATCCATTTGCACGCCGTCTGGGAGAATTTTGGCTGACTGAGAGTCCCATAAAACAAAAGTTTCCTCTTTGCAAACCACATGGAGCTTGGCTGTAGATATTCAGTTCCTTTCTCCACAAACTGTTTTTAATGGTGCCAGATTCTTCTGTTTCTTCTCTTTGTTTGGCACATGTCAGGAAAAAAAATCTTGGCTCTCATATAGAACATATCTTGTTTCCTCTTAACTGCTCGTACTTTCTATTCTTAATTCAAATCAGCAAAAAAAAAAAAAAAAAAAAATCCGATGGTTGTGCTTCTAGTGATTTAATGTTGTAGTTTCCTAAGCAATATTCTAATGTTCTGAAAGAATATTCTCTTCCATGCTGGAGGCCTGGCAGTAGGAGGTTCTAGCTGAACACAGTGGATGTGTTTCTGTTATCGGGGGGAATATTGCCTGGTGCCCTGGCAGGGTGCCCTACTGAAGCCCTGTGCAGGCAGGTGAAGGAAGAACAGATGGGCATAACGAAGCTAACATGGGGATGTTAGAATAGTGTACTCTCAGTCGCACATTTGACCCTTTCTGATGCTGTGTCAAACACCCAGATTGCAACAATGCACTCTGCAAGGTTGTGGCCACAGTGGGAAGTTGACAAAGCATCTCCTTGCTGTTCTGTGGCATCCCAGCATTCTATCAGAGAGAGTATGGGTATTTTTTCCACCAGCTCCTCGTATTCCTTGCTGACAGCTTTCCTCTGCACCCATGGAATTCCATCTATTCCTGATGGCCAGGAGGGGGGAGCACTGCTGAATGTGGTTGCCTGTCTAATTTCCTGTGGCTTCCCAGCAAATCAGCAAACTCATTACTAGCCTGTTCCTTCCTCATCCAAGCTCTGTACTTTTCAGAAAGCCCATCTCCAGATATTTCCTGAGTAATCGTTATGAGTTCTTACATCACTTGCCTTGAGTGGGCACATTTTGAGTGACACAGGAAAAAAAAATCACAGAAAATTGCCACACTTTGATTACCTTCTTAAGTAACAAAGTACTTAGGAAAAAAAAAAAGATGGTCCCACTTCAGTGTTGTGTGAGCATTGCAGGAATTTTGCAATTACTAGCTCTGAAAGTAATTAGCTTAAAAAGAATAGAAAAAGAAAAAAGGAGCCTGCATATTCCTTAACAAGAGAAACTACTGCTGCTGAAGCAAAGCAGACAGAAACTGCAGGGAATTTGTGATTAAAATGAAGTTCCTGAGAAGTCAGTATTTCAGTCTTTTTGTACTTTCCCTTTGTATACATGCCAAAATGGGGGTGGATTTGCCCCTTTGTCATGGTGTAATAGTTTAGCGTCTGAAGACTTTAAAGAGATTGTGTCTAACGTTCTAATAGGGCTCTAAGGAAAATGACTGTAATTTCAGATAACTGTCTATATTTATTCTGCTTAACCAAAGAAAGGTGCTGGCCAAAGGAAGGACAACCTCCTATATCTCATTTTGTGCTATTCAACATTTTTGTGCACTCAACTGATGCTTCAGTAGCATTTGGTCATTGCTTCTGTGGTTGGAAAGTACTGTTTCCTGATTTCCTCTTCAGTGTTGCCATGGTGTGTAGGTTACAATAGCACTTCTTCAGAGCTTTGGTGTAGGGTAGGTCACAGTTGTACTACTTATCAGCTAGTTTTTCAACATGAGAAGCTTCAGGATTCTCATTTGGGAAGCTTCTCTGAAGCTGACTTGAATGGTGGAATTGGTAACAAGGTATAATTTTTTTCTTCAGTTGTTCAAGAATTGATCTGTGATACCTCAGATTTATACTTTATTCAGATGGAAAAAGCTTCTGTGTAAGGTTTGCTTTTGTTCTGGTATCATTAGCTGTAAAAAGTATCCAGTAGACTATGTGTTTCTTCCTTGTACCTTTTGAAAACTTCCGTTACGTGTTGGATGGAATTTTTTCAAGTATTTTAAAGATTTTTGGATGTCTTCTAGCGTTCAGCCTGATACATGTTTTGCTTCAATTGCTAACTTCCCAGCCACAGAGCTGAGGGTGAGGCATGTCGCCAGACCCTGTACTATGGCTTTTGTATGTGATTCCTTTTGAAAAGGAGCAGCTGTGTAGCTGTGCAAGAAGTGAAAATGTCTCTCAGTTCAGGACTCATCCAAGAACTAACAGTAAAATGTGATGAACCTGCAGAATTGATATTCGGGCAAAAAAGGGAGGAAGAATGAATGTACTGGGAGGACAGGCTTATACTTGGTGCTGTTTTTGCCTCCAAAATGCATGCCTGAGATATAGCAGTAGAACATAGTCGTGTGTATGTGATGATGAAATATTGTGCATGATGGTATATAAAAGATGTTTGGGACCCTTCAGTAGCAGTTGCCATTACAGTGTGTGTGACTGATAAGGATTTACTTCCAGATCCTGAAGTGCAGCATGGAGGGTTCAGATCTGGGACTCCTGAGGACCCAAGGAGTGAAATTTGAAGTCTGCGACCCAGCAGCTTGCATGTAATATCCTTTAAAGCCAGGTTGAATTATCTGTCACCACTAAGGAGCAACAGAGTTGCTCACAGCAGGACTGGAGAGTTTGCCTGTGTCACTGTTCAGTGGCTTGGGAAACAGCTGCTTGCACAATGTCTGGTTTGTGGTTGAACAGACAGCTGAATTTCTGGCATTGCTGCTCCGAGATAGAAAAAATGGTAATTAAGCTTCAAGAAAAGAAATCTTGCATATGTGAAGGAGTGAATTTTTTTCTGTAAGCTGTTTAGTTTCTCGCATCCAATATAGTGAAAATGCTGCTAGATCCTACTTAGAAGAGAATTATTTCATAATCCATGGACTTCCATAGGTAGAACCACATCAGACATGATAAATTTAGAGCCTTAAAAGCCTGTGGTTATAAAGACTTCAAAATAAAGCCTTGCATATCACTCCCATTGGCTCTACAGTGCTAAGAAGTTAAAACAGACAGTGCTGAGAATCTGATGGACTCAAGAGATGGTTTGGGCTTCATGGTTTGGTGATCTCATTTGGAGGAGTAGGATATCCCTTTATGTTTTGCACTCAGAAAGAGACTTCAAATAAAACACAGTTATTTGGACTCATCCAGTCTCATTTTCTCCATAGTCTAGGCCACTGCCATGACTCCCAGCATTAGCTAAATTGAACTGTGTTTGAACAATATTGTGTATGGGAAGATGTCCTCTTTGGTTTATTTGTCCCTCCTGATGAGTAATCCAGTGCTCACCCCACAGTTTGCACTGCCGCTTAATCTTTCTGTCCTTGCTTGAAGAATTCAATATCATGAGTGGATGGTGTGTCCTTCTAAATAGTGAAAAGTTTTAATTAAAGAGTGAAAGAGGCCTGAGGTGGCACCAGAAACTATTTCAGGCCATGTCCTATTCAAAGTACTGTGTAGTGCTGTTACAAATAAGTATTTTGTATTTTATGGTGATTCTTTCTTATAGGTGCAGGCAGGTCCTCCTGTCTCGTTATCAAGTTATTAAGGATTTCTGTGTATCCTTTCTCCCCACTCCAAGAGCATTTGTACGGACCACTCTACCTGTACTGCCTGCTGCTGTGCTGTGGTCTCTGCACTGAATGCTTTTTTGTTTTGGGGAAAAGCAGAAGAGCAGTTAAGTTTTCTTAACCAAAGCTATAAAAAACAGAGACAATTCAGACAAGACCAGATGAACTCATGTTTCATTTTTTTAAATTTAAATACTAATAGGTCTTGTTGGTTTTGTACACTGTTTCAATGTATCTTGTTATTAATAATACCTCTGAGGCTATTGTTTAGGAGCCAAGAATATGTGTTTTACATTTTTAGAGTTCCAAATGCATGATACTCAAAAGAAATACAAGGGATAGCAACTGGAACTGTAGTGCTGTGGTTCATTTCCCCAGAGCGAAAGCTCAGTAAGTTTTTCTTGTTTTGTTTTCAGCATGAATATAAGGTGCTAGTTTGGAATGTCAAATGACTTCTGTTATCAGACCACGTGAAAAAAATCCCAAACAGTACACTTATAGCTGCGTATTTTCACAAAATTGGCAGTGTTAGGAAAGTCCTTTGGAGGTGCAGTTTTAGTGCCTTAGTAGTCATCCAAATAAAGACTTCACAGCTGGTTCCGTTCTCAGTGCAGGATTGAACTGTTTGAGATGTTAGGAAGATGGAAGTTCTCACATGGTCTGTGGTGATGGTCCAGAGTGGAGGCTGCCCTGGGATTCCCACACGTGCACAACATGGCCATCTCCCATAGTTTTTCTCAGGGAACAGGAACAAAGGCTCCGGGTGACAAAAACTCTGCTTTGGCTACCATTGATCGTTTGTACCTCTGATATCCTATTTAGTCCAGCCACTCTAACCAGTTGGAGCTACAGATCAAACCCTGCTGAATACTGCTTTTTACTCTTTGTGGCAAATATGGAGTCATCTCCTTAAAGGCAGTAGGGAAAGTCTTTTGTGTCCCTGGTAGCAAGCTCATTTCTCAAGAATGTAGAAAGGATAGATGAGATGCTTCGCTGCTGAGGTATGAATTGTATAAGTCAGTACAGAATCTGGTCATCCATTCCATTTTCCAAGGTTGGTCTGCTCAAAGCTGCTGCAACAAACATGTCTTTGCATGCTGAATTCCTCAGAACTGCTCTATATATGGAAAACAAGTTGAATTCTATAGGATAAATAAGGTCCTACAGTAATTCAGCAGACAATCATTATAACCTGAATGCAGAGATTGGCTAGTGGGTAATGCTGGATTTATGTCAGTAAAGGATGATGTCTTTATCCCCTTGTCCTGTTTCAGCAGGCTTTGTATTTTGTATCATTTTACCACCAGGTATTAGGGTGTTTTTCTCCTGATTTATCAATTTTTCCCTTTTACTCTTCACAAAATTCACTTCATTGAATAGGAACTGTCTTCATCAATTCCCATTGCTCTGCTCAGGGGATAAGCTAGGCTAATGAGACCCTTCTTTGTTTCATTTGAGTAGGTTTTGCTAATTGCATTTATCACACTGGAACCTGTAAGGGGATTTTCCATAGACAAAATGACAATAAAAAAATTAAGTGCTTTTGTTGATATGTCACCTGGCAATTCCTTCTGAATCCTCAACATTGCTGTCAGCAGATGTGTCTTCTTAATGTCCACTGCCTCTAATTGCCCTTTATTTCCCCTCTGATCTCCTTGAGTAGGATTTATACCCCTCAAGTGATGGGATGAAACCTGCAAACAGGCCATAATACATCTCCAATCAGAAGCAGAGAGAAAGAAAGAGAAAATAAGGACTGAAAACCTGGTCTACACGTAGGAAGAAGTGAAGTTTCATACGTCTTATGAATGTTCTCAGAGAATTTGATTGCATAAATGTCAAGCCCCAAGAATAAGATGGCAGCTTTTAGTTGAGTGGACTGCCTCACTGTGTCACAGGTAGACCTATGCTCTGTCTGTTGAAGAAAATTTACATTTATTGAACCACAGAATTTATAGTATGAATTTCTCAAGGTTTTTGCTAAATCAATGTATGCTGGGATTTTTTGGTCTAGCTTTAAACTTTGAGTTATCCTCTAGTTCCTTCTTATCTTTGACTTGGTCAAAAGTAGCTTGAAAGCTTCTTGCCTTTTCTAGGACATCTGTCTTCTGTAGGACTCCTCCTTTCATCTGAGCAAGGGATTAGAGCAGTCACTGTGCTCTTCATTTATGTAATTTTGTCATTGTTGTGACACCAGCTTAATCTTCTTGACTGGCTGATCAAACTGATTTTAAACAGTTTTAGACAGAGTAAAAATTAGTGCATTTAATACTTCTCTGATTTTTCTGGCAGTTTTTCTATCATTCAGTGTAGCCTTTTCTTTGTTTACCTCAATTCCCTTTTTTTTTTTTTTTTTTTAATGTACTTATCTTTGCCCCCACGATGGGGACCATCTACTACAGATGCCATTTTTTTTAACCTTTAGGTCTCTAATTCTGCCAATTTCTCAATTCCATTTTAAGGACCATGTTTTGCCAACCTGATTGTACTAGAGAGCAGAGTGGTTCATCCATCTTCTTCATTTCTCACCAAGGTGTCTGTGCTTGCAGAAGCCCTGGGGCAGTTGCAGTCATATACGGTGTCGGGGGGAACTGCCCAGGCAGCTCACCTGCTTTGAGGAACCAGTTTAATGGTGATGCTGTAGACATAGTTGCTTGCATGGCATTTTCTGATGGGTATGGCAGACTGCACCATGGGAAAGAGAGTAAATCCTGATGTGAATGATTTGCAGCATGATCATGCACAAGTTCTGCATCTGCTTGATCTCATCTTCACCACCTCTAAAATGTTAGGGATAATACTTGCAAGTTTCGTTGGGTTTCCTAAGAAATTCCTTTAACTTGTGATTCAGCGAATTGCTGAAGCAATTACTGATTAAAAGCTTTTGAATAGCCTCTGATTTTAGTGGGATTTGTGCTGCTAAGCAGAGCAGAAGCTCTTTTTTTTTTTTTTTTTTTTTTTTTTTTTTTTGACAGATTAGCACTTTCTTACTGAGGCAAATGTGAATTTCAGGTTTGGTAGTATAATGTAAAATATACAGTAGTACTTCCTCACCTTAGTGGTACTGATTCCTGGGGAAGAAGGAAATCTGGCATTAATTTAGGCTCTAAACCAGATTTCAAAGCTCAGTTTTGATGCAGTTAGAAGGCCTTTAAACTTCAGAATCTAGAATGCAGTTCTCATCTCCTAAAAGTCTGTAGATTTTGAGACCACTTCTTGGTTGGCAACTGAAGCTATTTCAAAGTAGAACTTCTACTTCCATAAGAATGTACATGTTGGCTAGCACTTTAAAGGGCTGGAGCCAATTTTAGGTTTACTTTCAAATAAAATTCTATGTATATTTAAATTGTATGGTTGCTATAATCCATTCTGACCACATGGCCCTGATTATGAGGCAGTTTTTTTTCACATTCCTAGCACTGTGAAACAGTGACTTGTCTCTCCTAATTTTTCTTGGGTCTGGGTAGCACCAGCAGTTGTGCCTCTAGCTGAAGTTAGCACACTCACTGTCTTCTGGTCATGCAACTGCAAAACTCATCTGTTATTTTTCTTTCCATAGACTGGCAAACTTATAGGATACTAATGTTTTTTTTAAAAACAGGCTGAATTTTAATCTCCTTTCATAATTCTACTGACTTACACAAGGCAAATGAAGTCTGTTTCTGTGTTCAAAAGCGTAAGCCTTCAAAGCGTTTTTTCATTTGTATGCTATATATAAGAACACAGTTGAGGATGGCTGTCTTCTGGCTGTGGACCACATAGTATGCGAATTTTCTGCAACTGGGATGACAAACTTCATCACATAGTCACTAAAAGTGATGAAGGAGCTTTTGAGCCTTTTGAGCCACAAAGATTTTGTGACTTTATAGTATTTTTGTTTGTTTATGTTTGGATACTGAATTGCTTCTTTAACCAAATCTGTTCCAAGTTTCCGAGAAAGTTGTCACGTGAGAACTGCCCTTGGTAGCCCTCAGCTGCTCAGAACTGAATTTTCTAGAATTTCTTCATGTTGTTTTTGTGCGAGATAGTTCCTTCTAGTATGAAAAAATGTCACAGAATCACAGAATTGTAGGGGTTGGAAAGCATTTGTAGATATTATCAAGTTCAACCCCCCGCCAAAGCAGGCTGCGTACAGCAGGTTGCACAGGTAAGCCAGGTTGCACAGGTGTTTTGTGGCTAATAGAAATAATGGGCTTTTTCTGACACGTGCATGTGTTCCTTCCCACAGAAACCAGATGTGAGGGGAGAACAAAGGGAGGCCGAGAAAAATCCCAGCATGGATAAACAGTACTGAGTACCTAGGAGGTGATTCTTGTTCTGTCCACGGACATAGCCACACTGACCTTCTTTTCCTTTTTTCTTTTTTTTCCTCTTCCTTTTCCTTTTTTTTCTTCAAATCATGGTGCATTTGCCTCACCATCTATATCGTATTTATGCAGCTATGGCCATGGAGAGACCATGTCCTTTGACTCCTTTGTTTTCCTTAGTACACCAAGTATCACTTCTCATCCTGAGTTCAACTGTAAACTGGCAATTTTTGCCTCAACTTTAAAATCATCCCTTTTTTAGCCAAGTAGTTTTTCTGAATGATTGAGGACTACAAGCAATATGGAAGATAACTGCCTGCTTATGATTGAAAAGTGGAAGCGTTGGGTAGGTAGTTTAAGCAAGTATAAGCAAGTAGTAAATTCTTAAAAAACAAAGAGGGCTTTTTTTCTCTTCATAAGAGAAAAGTAGAGTGAAAACCTTATGAATCTTTTGACTACAAACAGATTCAAATGTTCCTATCATCTTACTGTACTAATTAATCACAATGGGTATATTCTGGGAGTTGGACTAGATGTCCTCCAGAAGCTTTTTCCAATCACAATCATTCTGTGATTACGGATGGTTGGAGCTAAGTAATTTTCCTTTAATTCTCCTGAAGTTAATATTTCAGATGCTCACTTTCAAGTTTCCTCTATATTCACTTAGCTGTACTGTCTGGTGTCAAAATTTGAACTTTGCTAATTTGGTACAACTTTATTGATATATGTCTTTTAACACAATACCAGTTGTCAGTCTACAACCTCTCTAGAAAAGAAACTCTTTATTTTTCTTTAAAACTGATTTATATTTGTGGCCATTTTCTTTAGAGTGAATTACCATTTATTATCAATTCAGATACTTGGGTATCTTTAGCTGAATCTGAAGGCTGAAACTGGAAGCAAAATCCAACTTTAGAGTCGTTTCCATTTTGATGTGTTGAAAGTAGTTGTCTGAGTTCAAGTGTGATCTTCTGAGGCTGCTTTTTTTTCCCTTTTCCTGTGGTTTTTTTCCTCTTATAATGAAAAAAGTGTTCGTGGAACCGGGCTGCCATCAGCTTTTGGCTTTCCTTAGATTTGTGACTTTGTAGCCCCAGAGTGGAACTGTGCTGCTGTGGCTGAATGCTTGATGTTAGGTGTGTGCTGTATGGATAGCTTGAAACCTTGTCATCTGTGGTTGAATATGCTGAGGTTTTGTTGTCCTCGCTATGTGCTTGCAGCAATGTAGCCACATTGTGGCTCAAATCACTATTTTTTAGACAAGGCCTCATTGAAATAACAATTCTGGAGTTCATAGGAAACTTCAGCTTCAGCCAGAGCCATGTGTTGTCATCAGAAATTTTGACCTCCTCTTGCAGGCTCATTACCAAGGAGTTCAGCAAGGGATTAGTCAGGATTTGGGATTCCTGTTCTGGGCTATCTGCCTTGTTTTCTCTCTACTGTATGTGAGATCCTGGGACACGCAGCACTCACTATGAAGCATTGCTACTCCACCCTCATGTTTGTGCCAGGAGTGCTGTGAGGATACAGCCTGCTTTCCATGTCCTTTGCACCTGTTTTGTACTGTTGAACTTCACTGACTTTGTTCAAGTTACTCATTTGCAGCAGGGAATTGAATGTTGCTTGTCTATCCCTGTAGATCGGAGAGCAGCTGTTGCATTGCCTCCATTTGCCTACAACAAGCAGCTCCCTTTCTCAGCAGTGAGCATCCTATTAAATAAGGAAGCTCTGTGCACTTGTTCTGAGTAATTAGAAGGCTGTCTGGGTAGGACTTTAGATAGGATCACTGAGACTTCCTTGTGTATGGAAAGTAAAACCTCTACGTAAGCAGGAGTAACTGAAGATAGTTAACATAGTATGAGGAATACAGTCATTTCATCTTGGCTTATTTAAAGTGGTGACTGCCATAATGAATACATTTTTAAAGAAAGAAAGAGTATGAAACAAAGACATTCAAGCAACTTTTTTGTAACTCCCCTAAATATACTCTACCATGCAAAAAATACCACAAAATGTTGATAAGCATCTTTTCCTCCACAAAATCGAAATAAAATTCCCTTCTCTTTTTCAACCTGGTGCTTCTGCCAGATTTGCTATGTTGGGAACATGATGTGGTGTAAAAGGCATCTGTAACCTCAGGCTCTCAAGAAGAGGCATGTTTTATACATTATTCTCATCTCTTCGATGGATACCTTCTAGGAAATGTCTTTGTTAGTTGTTCTTTTTTTCCAGTACAGACATACTGCTTCAACATGTTCTGCGCTGAAATGTCAGCGTTGTGCTGTTGTGTAGGTGGTAGTATGTATTATACACAGTTTTGAAAACCTGAATAATCAGTGGTGTGCATGACTTTGCCAGGGAAAACAAATGGCTGTGTCATTTTGATTTCGGTATATCAAGAAAATGTAACCTATAAAAGTTAATTAGCATTCTTCAGAAGGGGGTTGTTTAACTAACATCTTTGTTTCCATGTTTTCAGTTTTGTCAGAAGCTGGAGGGGAGTGTTTATTCTGCTGCTAATATATACCCATAGATTGGCAGATTATTCCGTGGAGTTTTAGCTACCATGCATCTGTCCTCCACTTCATTGAATGGGTAGGTTTTCCACTCACTTGAACAACTGCTTAGATTCACTGAAGAAGAATGTATCACAGACTTCATTAATTTTTTTTACATAGTGTTTATCAATAAAGCTCCTTGAGCCTGATTTAATTATATATCAAATGAAGTTTTTCCATTGACTTTAAAAGGAAAAAGATGTGGATAGATGATATAGCCATTTGCACACCAGCATTACTTAACTGTGCTAACGTAAGTTGTAAAAATTAGAGGACAGGCTTCTCATTCACTGACTGCTTTGACAAATTCCTTCTTGACTGAGACCTTCCCAAGGCTGAAAAATCAAAGATGAATAAAATTGTACTTCTATAATAAAAATTAAATTGTTACCTTTACAAATATTCTAGAAATGGAGGTGTGTAAGGTTTGATTCTGGAGGTATTACTGGATATTAATTTTTACATGAAAGTATTTATGAACAAGTAGTTAGTAAAAGGATCTAATTTTCACGTTAACATGCCTGATATAGAAAAGATAATCCTTACAGGCCAGACTTTCAAGCTGGCTAAGCCTGCTGAGATGCACTTGCTGGATACAGAATCCATCCTTAAATACTAAAATAAAAAGTTGAGGTTCCTGTGGACAGAAATTAAGAGTCTTGTGGATAATTTGGCCTATTTTTCATTGCTCTGCAGATGTACATGTGAGACTTTATTTGAGAATTAGCTTTGATATTGTGTGTGTATAAAAGCCTAGTGTTCCTTTCATTGTCACCTTGAATGGTGGCTGGAACCCATCCAGGGACTCCAGCATTTTAACTGCCTATGAAAATGCCCAGACCTGGGCAGGTCTTGGAGATGGTGAAAAAATTATAAGGAGCGAAGATTTGGAAGTTTACAAAATCTAGTAGTCGCAGTGAAGGGAAATGAAGCAAATAGTGGGCTTGGTGGCAGGGAGAGAGGACTCGGGACAAAGTAAGTTGAAAAGTAACGACTGAGGGATTTTGTCTCTGATTAGCTGCTGTTGAGGAGATATTTCTGTGCTGCCTTTTTGTGCTTAGGCCTGTTCTGAGCACAATCTGTTCAGTTTTACAATCTCTGATTATAAATCCCAGAGCATAAGGGCATGAACATTGACCCTCGGTTTGAGGTAAGCTTTGGCATCTCACTTAACAGTGCCAGGCCAACATCCCTTTGCTGAACAAACATCTTCCAAAACAGCTCTCATCTTTCCTGGTAGCCACTTCCTTTTGTGGATCCATATCTATAACCTGGATATATCCTTTCCTAGTCATTGGCAGTTGCTATGTCTTTCTCCTCCAAGACTTGAAGCCTGTTAAGGCTCAATTTTTCACTTAAGACTTAATTGAGTTTTTACAAGCTTCTTCATCCAACTGCCAGGTATTTGGTTCTGTTCTTGTGACTTGTTTTGCTGTTGTTGGACTGGAAAACGTTCCTTCTCCTAATCAGCCCCAGATGCTGACTTTGGGCCACACAGGACCCCTGTGCAGCTGCTGCTATGCGTGGGTCTCACACTGCAGCTGCAGGGAAGCAGCCTCAGCTGGTATCCATGAAGGTGAGCAGTGGGCAGAGCTCCCACTACTATCACAAGATAGCAATGATGCCATCTGAGGCAGCAGTTCCTGGAAGTACTCTTGCTGCATTGACCACTTCTCACTTTTAGAGATGATGTAAGAGATTATTGGGTTAAAACCCTATCAATGTCTGAAAGCTGGAATTTAAGCCCCCCCTATTAATGTTTACCCAGATTTGCCAGCCAGTATTCTTAGTTACAAGTTCACAGTTTTCCTTCTTTTTGTAATTTCCACTTTTTCTGATATGCTTGAACTCTTCCATTATTCTCAGTTCTACCAACCACATGTACTTTTTTTTTTTACACAAATTCATTAATTAGAAAATAGAGTACTTATCACAAATAAAGGGTAGCAAATATCTTTTTTAAGGTAAAGCTATATTTTCTATTATATACATACAACATCCATTTCTACTCTTACTTTTTATTAGTAAATGTTGTCCTCAGTTCTTTACTGACCCATGTTGTGTAATTTTCCAAGCTTTGATAGTTCAGCTAATAGATACCGTAGTGATCTTGAAGAATTTTAAATCTCATTGCATCTCTAATATGTAGACGGCATTGTAAGAATACTCAGATTATAAACAATTTATTTTTTCCTAGTGTCTTTATCCTGTACTAAGGTAGTATATGCTGCAGTAGGAACAGTACCATATGCAAAAGCAAACTCTGTAATTTAATTTGTTTTTAAATATTGTGGAGGCTTGATGAGGAGTCTAAATGACATTTCCCAAGATCTGGAACTGGTAGATATTTTTCCACTCCGAGTAGTGAGCCCATGGGGAAGGATGTGGAAAATGCCAGTGCCAGAACAAGCAGGAGGAGAATGAAACACAGCATGTGTGATGGGCTAGCACTTCTGGGCATGGACCAGCTAGTAAAGATTTGAGCAGCAACAGAGTTGAAAAATGTTGTATCACAGAATCGTTAAGGTTGGAAAAGACTTCTAAGATCTAATCCACCACCTTCCTGCACAGCCTGTTCCAATGCCTCGCCACTCTTCCGGAGAAGAAATTTTTCCTAATATCCAACCTGAACCTCCTCTGGCACAACTTGAGGCCATTGCCTCTCTTCCTATTGCTGTTACCCATGAGAAGAGGCTGACCTTCACCACTACACAGCCTCATTTCAGGCAGTTGTAGAAGTGATACAGTGATACAGAAGTCATCCCTGAGCCTCATCTTCTGGAGACTGAACAACCCCAGTTCCCTCAGCTTTTCCCCAGTAGGCTTCTGCTCCAGACCCCTCCACAGCTTTGTTGTCCTTCTCTGACATGCTCCAGGGCCTCAGTGTCTTTCTTGTAGTGAGGGGCCCAAAACTGAACACAGGTCTTGAGGTGCAGCCTCCCCAGTGCTGAGTACAGAGGGATGATCACCTCCCTATTCCTGCTGACTATTCACAATGCTAGGGCCACTACAAAAGTAATGCCTCCTGTTTCATTATGTTGGCTCACGATGTCAGAGGCAGATGCTGATCGTATGGCAGTAGAGGCTGAACCTTCCCATCAATATTCCATTATATTTTGTTGCTGTTTGACAGATGGCAGCAGGGGGGCAGTCTGACAAAATGGCGTCTGGCATAGAAGTTCATATGGAGCAAAGATGTATCATTAAATTTATTCATGAGGAAAAAATGGCACCTGTTGATGTTCAGTGAAGCTTGCTGAATGTGTATGGAGGCCAAGCGGTGGACATGATGGCACTGAGGCAGTGGGCAGTGATAAAGATCACCTCTGCTGGCACAGATTGTTAAAAATGCAGCATGCAGGCTCTTGTTCATTGGTGGTGAAAATGCATAGCTAATAGTGGTGATGTGTTGAAAAATAGAGTTTAATAGCTGAGAATTTGCTCTTTCAAGTGGTGCTATTGTGCTCTTTGTATTGGTTGTAGTTTCCAGGGAAATAAATAGAAGGCATTTCTTGTGGAGCAACCAAAGTAAATATTGAGTACAGCACTCATACAATTTATAGTTATATTTTATCTTAAATAATGATTGAAAATTGAGACAATATATCTGTACATTAATGCTAAATGACATGAGCTTCTCTTTTAAAAGTTTTCCTGAAAAAAGCAGCAGGCTTCATCCTCCGATGCTGAGAAAAATGCCTCCTTCTCTATTACTTCGTATACAAGTGATAAGTAACTGTAAAATGTGTCTATCTGTCAGAGATAACTGCAGGGAATTAATTCCAACAGAAAGGGTTAATATGTCATTGTAATGATTACAATTCTTGGAAAAAGAAGCATTTGTAAGTGAGAAAATAAGTGTTGTGTTTAGTTCAAGCTCTTTTTCTAAAGCGTTGCATTTTCTTCTTTTTTTCTTTCTTTCTTTTTTTTTTTTGAAACTATGCTGCACTTTTGTAGTTTTTACTTTTGTATACTAGTGTGAGGACAAAAGGCATACCTTCTGTAATGATCCCCTACTGTAATACGAATTTGCAGAAATGTGCAATAGTGTCTTTATACTTGTATAGAAGTGTAACATTTATTTTTATCTACCTATATATATAATATTTAAAACTAGTCCTTTCTCTCTTGTCAGTGTGCTGTGCCATATGGTGCCGAGCAACATGCCAGATGATAAAAATATTCCTAGAACATATGATATCATCAGTCAATTCAAGAGGGGTGAAACTTCTTGACCAAAGCATTTGTGGCTTTGATACATTTTCATGGGTGTAAACTGTATATTTTGAACTGATGAAGTATGTCCAAGAGGCCTCCTTCTATGCAAATCCTTAAATACATGATTAGAGTATTTTGTTTGTTAATAAGGTTGAAAAGAAAAAAATTTAATTTAACAAAGGAATTCATGGCAAAGTAGGATGTTATTTTCTTAGCAAGAAATGATTTTCTTTCTTCCTTTCAATAGATATTGCTGATAGCTGCTCTGAAGTTGGATGTGTGCCATGAGGAATGGCATTTCTCCATCTCTTTTCCGCTTGTGGAGAAGACAGAATATAGTGCTTGGTCAGAGGATGTTCATAGTTAGTGCGAGCAGCTATCTGTGCTTGTTGGGGAAAAGACTGTGTGTGCTCTTTCTCACTCCCCTAGGAGGAGGTGGGAGGGGGGGGAAGAGAGAGAGAAGAAGAAAAGAAAGCAATATTAAGTATTATGGTTTCCATCAGAGTTTTAGTTAATCTGAGGTGTCATTGCTGGGGTCTTTCTTACTTTATTTTGAGTTTGTTTCTTATTTCTGTCTGTTTGCACCAAACACTGAAAAATCTTGTATGTTTTATATTGGCAGAGGGACCTGCTCTGGACAAACTTAGATGTTTCTTTAGGAAATGTCACAGGAAATGTCACACCAATCTAGAAGAAAGACATTAAAAGCTGTGGGGAGTCCCAGTGTTGCAAGAGAAGTGGCCTTTGCCGTGATGTTAGCGATGCACAAACTTTAATGTCAGAAGTACCTTATCTACCTTCCAGTTCTCTGTTCACTGCTGTCTTTGTTATTGGAAGCATATTGTGGATTGCAGCCTTGTCTTTGAGCTTGGACATAAAAATCCTGTTGGTTGAGCCATCAGGATCAGATCCATGGCACTCGACTCTCTTCCTGCTCAATGTATTTCAATATGTCTGTGTTTATAGTGGAGAATCTCAGTAGTGTGAGGTCTGGCATTCCTCAGCTGGTATTTTTTAAGCTCGCCTTTACGTGTGTTTTGTAGCATTCTCATTCTGCAGTGACTCTTAGCAGATTTTGAATTCCTAAATTAATTCCTACTTCTTTTTCCGTCAAATACTTGTAAGGGATCTGAGCTATTTATTTGTATTTAAAAATTGCCTTTCAGAAACTCTTGAATATCCCACCACAGAGACCTCAGTTATATGACATGGTTTATAAGGTACTGTCTGGTTATAAACTAGTAATTAGAGTGAATTAATTAATTGGCCTTGAATTAAAAGTGACTTTAAAAAGTGCAGTTAAAAATAATTTTTGCACTTTGCTTGGGCTGAGACCTCTGATGTTACAGTCCCATTAGTTCTCCAGTCATGTATTAGATTCCTGAGCAGATGTGGTGTGTAGTTATAATTAAAAAATATAAATTCAAAAGAAAAGAGGCTTTTGTGTGTTTTGTTCTATTTTGCTTTAGATTTTTTTTGAAATAAAAATGCCTGCAAAGTTAAATTATGAAATGTTCAACTAAGTGTAAGTACTGTCGTATGTTAAGGTATACTAGTTTGCATGCTGTTGATGCAATGGAAAGAGACAAGAGTCCTAACTGCTAGTTTGTACTTTCCACCCTTTGTTGTGACTGTTCTCTCTCATAGTTAATAGTCCTCCACAACAATCTCTTGCAACCCATCAGCAATTTGTTCCTACAGGTTAATACGCTTACAAATGCTTTTATAACAGAATAGCCTCATCAGAAGGCAGATATATTAATGCTCTCCCTCAGATTTTTCCTTTGAAACTGAACATAATTTACCACTTTTATGGTGACCATTTAGTTTGGAGAGGAGCACTTTGCCCAACAATTAAATTCTTCACCACTCACGTGTCTCCAGAGATGCCTCACACCATAGACATTTTAAGAACTCAGGCCCTGTATGTTTATTTGGGGTTTATGTTTAACGGAGCTCTAAATGGGGTTAAGAACCCATTAGATTATATCACCTTTGGGGATTTGGGGCTCTCTTCTGCAGAGATGTATTGTGCTTGCATTATCTCCTTACAGCTGTCAGTCTTTGTGCTCTCTCCTCCATCAGACTTGTTTGTGCTCAACATTGGTGAAACAGGGCATGTTTTGCCATGTAGGTGTTTGATTATATAATAACCTTCTAATTCAGATTTTGAAAATGATGCTGTTGTCCCCTACAGGCACCTGCACTCTAAGTTGAGAATTATAAGAAAAATTGAAATTAAGGACATTTTAATCACTGAAAATATATTGTCTAGTCTTACTGGTCCATCAGTGTGTTGGATTTGGTGAGAATGGCTTATTAAGGTTAAAAGGAGGACCTAAAAGCATGTAAGTCATACATAGTTCATTTTTGTTCCTTGTTGAAGTGGTAGAGGCTCTTGGGATGAGTTCCATGCCCCACCAGCAGCAGGAGCAGATTGGCAGTGGGTCCCCTCCACAGGACCATGGCTCTAAGCCCCGTGGTCAGACCTCTACCTCCTGTCCAACCTTGTAGATTGGACAAGCAGGGGGGCTTATCCTTTGCTCAGAACTTCTTAGTAGCATCACTGAGATCTGTCAAGCCAAAGTGATCAAAATGCTGTGAAGCGGACTCAAGACAAAATCATGTTGTAAATGCAGTTCACACTTCTCAGGAGGGCAAACACAGCTGTCTGTAATTTCAATGCAAAAGGCTCCAGAATTATTTCTTAATAGGGATCTTCTACCTGAAGATATTCTTCATCACTAACTGTAGGCTGAACAAGGTAATGTGTCTGAGCAAAAGATATGGATGTGATTAAAGGCTGAAATGACCTCTGTGGATAAGGTCTTTACCTCTGAGGCACAGATACAGATTTTAAGGATGCCACCACAGAGCTGGATCCATGGGAGCAGTGAGCCTGTGTCAAGGATGGGCGTTGGACATGTCAGCTGAACATTTATTAATTTTCTATCATAATACTGTGACCTGCAGACCATCTCAATTAGTTTTTTAATCAAGAAGAAGCAACTCAATGGGAACAGAACTGCTGTCTAAACAATGAGGAGCTATGAGGCAGTGTGAGGCAGCGACGTGGCCAGAACCTGCATATAAAGTTCAGCAGGTGCATCACAGTGCTCTGCAGCCTCAGCTGAGGCTTGCTCATTTGCAGTGGAGCCTACCAAAGTCTGCAAACCAGATGCATTTATTGTATTATTATTTTTTAGTATTTATTAAGCTTCTTATAAACTGCATTAATCTGAGCTGACCACAGGGTAAATGTTTTCACTATACTTTCCTATGTGGTGAAGAGTAACCAGAGACAATGAAGCTTCAAAGTTGTAGCAATGGAAGGAAGGAATTTGTAAGCCCTTATAACCTTGAACATTAATTCTCATGAGATCACATTTTCAAAAGGTGAAGGAATGAATAGAGGCACAAAGATATGCATGCTTGTATAGATCAACACAGTTGGCTCAGTACATAATCAAAAGCACATTTCAGCACCTAATTACCCCTTCTGAAATGTAGTTATGCAGTGTATCCGCCCACTTGCTATAAACCTGAATGAAGATATAAGCTGCATATAGGTTGTTTACATTGCAATTCTCTGCCTCTTTTAGAAAATCCAACCTTTACTCACTTCATATGAGCAGCTCACAGGATTTTAAGAATTCATCTTAACAGAAAGCAGATGGTTTCAGAAAGCTGAAATGAAGAAGGAGAATAAAAAAATGTAAGATTAGAACTAAAACGTGTAACAGAAAGTGAAAGCTACCATGATAGATTTTCTTTTTTAAAGATAGGGGATTACAACAATCAGTCTCATGTCCTGCCATCCAGAAAAGGGGAAAGTACTCAAAATGTTTTTAAAGAGATAACTTTATTTTGTTTTTATCTAGAAAGTGTTCAACAGCCAATTACAGAGCACGGATTAGCATCCTCTCTGCTTGTGAAAACCCACATAGACTTGCTGTGCATGGTCCCAGGAGCTTGTCTCTGCACTGAGGTGCAGGAAGATATCTCCAAAGCAAGGGGAAGCAAGCTTCTCCAGTGTCAGCAGGAGAGCTGTGGCCTGCTGCTCTCTTCCACCTCTGTCTGCAAAGATAAACTGGGGATTAGGGGAGCCATAAGAGCGCACGTAGCAGTCCTACTGCAAAAGCTAACAGTCTGCTTTAAATTAGCAGCAAGAGTAATTTTCTCTTGCAGTACCAATATTTCTTTATTAAAATGAGAGGACAGGATTTAAATATACCATAACACTTCCAATGCTGTGTCGTGTTTCTTGGAGGACTGTGTTTTGCTATGTTTATTTGCCTCAGGGGTAACACTTTTTTATGTACATTGTGAGGCTCAATAGTCTGGCAGAGGCAGCATTTAGAACTGCTTTTCTTGATACTGTGCATCTGTCTCTGTTGTGGTGGTATCTATATCGAAGTTTATAGAAAGGAAATAGATAGTGAAGATGTCTCTGGCCTCTGTTTTTCAGTGTTGCTGTAGTTTGGTTTTCCAGCAGGCTGTGATTAATGTTCGTATAAGATAGCAGGGCAACCTTTTTTGCCTGTGGCTATTCTTAAGGAAAGAGTGATGAAAATTTCCCAGAGCAATTTATCTGTAAATTTATCTATCAATACTGGGAGACAGCTGCCTGTTCTTTCCACATGGATAAGTAATTACTTCAGTTGTATGCAAGAAGGATTATGTTCACTTTATTAATGATCAGAATTTGGTCAAAATAAACTTTTTTGCTATTTGAAACTCCTGTTTAGCTACAAATTGTCAGTCTTGATACAGGAACTGGAGGCAAGATGAACACATCGTATGTTATTCTTGCATAGTAATTCCACCAGTCACTACTATCATTATCGTATTTTTAATATGTTGAAAGCTCATCTTTAAACAGATGATATAAGTGCAGTTGGTGTGTTTTCTCCTTTCACCTTCCTCTCTCCAGGGACGGATTCCAGGGACCGAATGCTCGTGGCATTTCTGCCTGTGCTGTGTGGTTCCAGAGTGGAGCCCCAGCTTCCCAACAGAGTTCTTCAAAGAAGGGCTCTGGGAGTTGCAGTGATAGGAGACTATTTGACTGCTCAGACAGGTGGAGAGTTGATTCTAAAAAGCTCTTGCTCGATCTTGACTCATGAACAGGTGATGCTATTTTTCTTTTAAATTATCAGTTCTAGCATTTTTTCTTCTTATTCATCTATGGAAAGTTGTTTGCAAACAGTTTCAGACAGGCATTAGGCAGCAGTCTAGCAGCAGTAGCAGAAGCACCATTACTGTATGTCTCTATAAAGATACAGTTATTGATTTTCTTATTGGGGAAAATATATATATATCAGCGTATTCTCTCTATATTTGTATATCATATATAGAAATATATATTCTGGAAAGGGCAAGCCAGACACATGGCTAATTAAAACATACAACTTCTGTTGCTTTTATTCTTCCCAGGTTATTTACATAGCATAGCTTTGGGTATACAAGGGCTGCTCTGAAAGTAATGCCATCTATTGTGTTGGTCCATGGTGTCTGAGGTGGTTGTTGGCGGTATGGCAGTAGAGGCTGAACCTTCCCACCAATATTCTGTTATATGTTGTTGCTGTGTGACAGATGGCAGCAGAGGGGCAGTCTGACAAAATGACGTCTGACGTGGAAGTGCATGTGAAGAAAAGGGGTGGAACTGAATTCCTCTATGAGGAAAAAATGGCACCCACTGATGTTCAGTGACACTTCCTGAATGTGTATGGAGACCAAACAGTGAATGTGAGCACAGTGAGGGGTGGGTGTTGCATTTCAGCATCAGCAACAGCAGCAGTGTGACTGCTCCAGTGGTGCAGATTTTGACAAACATGCAACCTCCTGTTCATTAATGGTAAAAATGCATAGCTGATGGTGGTGACTGTGTTGGAAAATAGTGTTTAGTAACTGAGAATTTGCTCTATCAAATACTGTTATTGGGCTGTTTGTATTTGTTGTAATTTCTATGGAAATAAATAGAAGGCATTACTTCTGGAGCGACCTGCATACATCAAAAAAAAAACTTGTTTCCTTGATGGAATTTTGTGTTCCAGCTCTCTACTCATCTATCTTAGTGCTATCCATTCACCTATGTAGAATTTTGTACCTAAATCCATCTACGGTATCTGAAGCTACCCACTTGGTTCCAAATCCTGGATTAGATCCACTTGTTAGTGAATATAGGAAGTTGTAGAATTAGTACGGAAAATATAGTGCTAGCCCCACAGTAGCGCAGGGCTATGCTTGGTGAGTAACTGGGTTTTCAGTGACAAAAGCAATGGATTAATTATGGTATGTCTTCAGCTTTTTTTAGCACTTGAGTTGATCTGAGTTGTACTGAAACCACTGCTGAAATCAGCTTCAAGTTTGGAGAGACTGACCATAACATTCTGGTGGAATTATTTGATGTTGATCTTTCTGTCTGTTTCCTTATTCTTGAAGGGAGAAGTGACCATTCAGGTCCAACCATTCTGCGTGCAATTATAAGTTTAACTGGTTCATGTTGACTGTACTCAGGCAAATTTTAAAAGCAGTTAGTCCTAGCCTGTGTTGGTCCCACTTGATCCTATAGAAATGATGGTAAAATCACTCTCTGGAATGCCACTTTTCCCTGGAGTCCAAGGGTAAAATCTACACTGGACTGAACTCCTCATGCTATGAAGCAACTTGTGCCCTTGGATTTGCTGTGAGAGCATCAGTTCCTTTTGTTCCTGTCACTCTTCACTGTGGGTTGCAGTTGCTTGCGAGTAGCTTAAATATGAACATGTGACAGAGGACCTTCCTCGGGGTTCATCCGACCACATGTGCATTTGGGAGAAGGGAGCTCTACTAGAGCATGATTCATCTCATTTTGTCTGAGTCCAAAACAGATTAGACGAATGGGAATTTAACAGTGGGTGATGGCTCGTTCAAATGTCAAACCAGAGACCATCACCCCATAAGACAAGAAGAATGAAAGTGGAACCAGAAAGCCCCCTTGCATGTCTCAGCAAATAATGGCCACACACATCTAGCCAGGACTTCATTTCTGTTGTTACTTTTCAAAATTGGAGTATCATTTGTGCACAGTGTTTCACAGTTGGAGATCATATGTGCACAGTGTTTCACATTGGATCAAAAATAATCTGGAAATTTGGTATCCATTAAATTTTGTATGCAGTTTTCTATTTTGCTAAGCTCTCCCGAGGATAAAACTCATACTCTGTGTATGTCCAAAGTACAATTGCTTCTTGATTTGTAACAGCTGACACAAAGGAATCTTTCTTATTAACAGATCTGGGCAGAAAGTCAGATTTTAAAATCTGGGCTACTCTGTTGTCTATCTCTGATTTTCTCAAGAGACAGTGAAAAAATAAAAAAAAAAAAAGGAAAAAAATCCTTGGATACCTCTAACATGTTATGCAAACCAATAGGCTTTAAACTTTCTGGGGGATGCAACAAATTTGTGGAGACTAGAAATCTAATTTGGAGAAATGAAGTTTTGAGACTTTCCGAATGAGGAAAACAGTTAAATTTAAAATTTGATTTTAAAAAATTGCTGGTGCAAATGCTAGGGGAAAATAAGAGTTTTTTAGATGGTCAGTAGAGGGCAGGCATATTTTATTTGTGAAGAACCTTTGCCCACTACTGTGTGCAAAGAATATTTGTTCTATCTTCAGAGTTGAGGAGTGTAAGTCTACTTTGTCATATTACAGTGATGTAAATCAGCAGTTATAATTTAAAAAGACACTGTCAACCCCTTTGAAGAGCTAAATGTCCATTTTAAAGCAATTGGAGGATATGAGTTATGACTACAGGCATTTAATTTCTGTGTTTGGATAGTAAAAACCGTGGCATAAAAAACCTGAAATACTGCTGCTACTGAGTACTAGAGAAGAATCATTTCTCTGCTGAATTCTGTAAAATGCAGTAGTTCTTTCTGATGTGAACTACTATATCACTAATGGGGTGGAAACACACTTTTGAAAGTCATGATTGTTTAAATCTTAAGCTCAGTAATGGAGATTCTTCTTGAAGATCTGGCTATCCAAGTGACTTTAAACCTAAAGGAGCAATGCCTCTTTTAATTTCTACCTGCCTTCCTCTGTAATTGAAACAGTGTTTGTATCTCAGCTGGACAGAATACCTAACAGGTTCTGAATACAGGATAAAATCAGTGTCATATCTGATTAAATCAACAGAAAACAAATAAAGTGGATGTAAAGAAGCATTTATTTTGAATGAGAACGCTCTCCCCCAAATGTATTTTAGTACTGAAACAAAATGTGGACAATATCTTTCAGGACACTAATCAATATAAGCACGTTTCTAATATAGCTGTGGTGCATAACTTTCAAACTATTACAGTGAGCTTTGTTCTTGAAGAGGATGAACAATGAAAATACATTTGTTGATGCTAAAAACCAGAAATTTTTGTTTAGATTTACCTGTGTACACACCCATAAACTCCTATTTATGCATGTGAGCAAACTTGCTGCGATGAAGCTATGCATGTAAGTTAAGTAATAGTAGCACGAGGCAAAGCTTGTGTCATCTACCATTTCTTTATCTGGCTTGACAGTTTGATTTTTTTCCAGCAAGATGTTCACATAGACACCTTTAATTAGGATCAAAAATGTTTTGAAGATTTTTCTGAAAACATGCAGTTGTTATTCAGTTTGGCCTTTCTTTATGTATCAAGAGAATGTTTTTATTGCCTTTCATGTCTATTTCAGCTACTAGGGGAAGTGATTGCTTTAAAAATTGTTTTTCTTCATAAACTTTTCACGTCTTAGTCTGGGAACCCCAATACCTTCATTACAACTATGGTTTAGATGTGTGACTGGGAGAGAGAGGGCCTTGAATTGCTCTTGTAACTGAATGTAAAGTAAGTTTATATGATTACTTTCATTCCTTTTTAAGTGATGTGGCCTTACAGGCAAGGAGATGAATTTTTATGCTACCCGTACCTTCCAGATGGTCTCTGGGATTAGTTTCAAGTTTTTGTTCTAGAAATTAATGGAAGTCCATATTTACATGCAATCCAGATAGATACTGAGAGGACGAATCTCTATGAGAAATGAAAGCTGATTGAAGAGATGCAAATGTTAGAACCTTCAAATGATTTCAATCAAAATTGGGCTTGCAGTAATGTGGGTACATGTTACTAAATTAACTGCAATTTTATCTACTTGTATCTCTGTTGTAGTCATCAAGGCAGATGGAAGAACTGTCCATATGCAGGCTATATCATAGATAAAATTTACAGGATATACTTATTCTAATCCTGTGCTTAACCCCTGAACGTTTTGTTTTCTTTGAAGTGTTAAATGCAAAAAAGGGGACTTCCAGACTAATGCTTAGGTTACTGGATTTCATAGCACTCAGGTAGATAGAAAAGCTAAAACTTGATTGTTGTGATGATGCCACTGCAGCAAAGTGTTTTTAGCCATATGGGTCTTAAGAAAAAAACAGATATTTCTGTAGATAATAACGCTCATCAAGCTAACAAATGACTTTCAAAGTTTTAATGCATAAACTTTCAAAAAGGAATTTTTCATTTCCGCCTTTGACTTGAGATAGTCAAACTGCTGTAGTGTAAATTTTAACATTACTTGCGCTGACAACATCAACTTGAAACCCAGTCATTTCATAAAAAAAGAGCTAGTGCTTTCAGGAAATATTCCTATTTCTATGTTACCTTGCCAGTTTCTGTAATTCTGCAGTTATATTTTCCTCTTTAATGATGTCTGTCTCCTGCATCGTACTGCAAGGCTGTAACGAAAGAAGGGGATAATGCATTTATGCAAAGTAACAATGAAATAGATGAAGATTTTTTTAAAACAAATTATTTTATGAATTATTTACCCCAATTCCATCTGCGTGTAGTAAACAGAGATTAGAGAATTTAATTGTATTATTACCTTTGCATATAAGTGTTGGACTATTTATTATTACATCAGTGCTGAGTGTGGTAAAAGCTGGAAATAGCTTCTCTTTCAATAGCTTGAGTCTTGAAAACAAGACAGGCTGTAAAGGAAACAGAGATGAACTAGAATGGCCTACTCAATAGTTTTTCTTCTGTTAGTTTTGTTATGAGGTATTGCTGAATGACTTCAGTACAACCTAAAATAATGAATCAGAATTTCATTTAGCTTAGCCATTTGAGGTATACATAAGCCATCCAGCATTGGCTCCACAGATGTGATGAGACCAAAGAAACAAACAAAGCTGAGAAAGATAAATGACCACAGTCAAATGTGAGTTATCTTTCCTATCTACATACCTTTGTCTTTAGAGGCACTGAAATTGGTGTTCCCAGGCTCTTTCTTGCACTATTTCTCTTTGTAAGCTCCGTCATGCAAAGGGTGAGATGTGTTGTGGAAGATAAGAATGGAAACAGCATCAAATGTTGAATCGAGGTGACCTAGGTGTGAGCATGGGATAATGTTAAACACCTGGTTGAATGCCTGTGTAAATGTCTGTATGGTTAAGAAGACTTGTAAAGAACTAAGTACTAGAAAAGGTGCAGTAAGTATAACAAAAATGCATGATAGGATAAGAAATGAATCTGTGGGAGACTGAGAAGGGTAAAGAGGAAAAGAGGTAATGGGAAGCCTGAGAAAAATACAAGGAAGAAAGAAAAAAAATCTCGTGATAGACACTTGTATAAGCAGTTCTACCTGAAGAAAATCTCATTTGCACACTGACAAAGTGAAAAGGAAGGCTGAACAGGGAAAAATTAAACTGGAAGCAAACAGAGGGAAGGGGCTTTCTTTATTATTATTATTATTATTATTATTATTATTATTATTATTATTATTATTATTATTATTTAGAAAACAGAATGCTCCCAGATAGTTGGTGGTCTTTTGTTTCATGGTTTTTGTTTCATTCTGGCTAAGAATCTCCCGATTTCCCAGCTTCTCATTATCCTGTAGTATTTCTTAGTGCTGTTGTAGTATCACTCCAAGTCTTGAAGAAAATCAGGATTTTTCAGGGAGAGAGAGAGAGACTACACGAACAACAAAGATGATAAATTTTATGTTCTGAAGCCTGATGCAAAACTTACTGCAAAACAGTGTAAGGATTTTCATTAAGATAAACAAGTGATTAACGTTTTAAATGTGCTAGAAAACTAAGTATGTGTCCATATTCTGCAACAACACACCATTAAGAGACAGCTTTGAACATCTGAGCAGAAGAAAGCTGAAGTAATTCATTCCACAGCACAGAACCAAAATGCCAGCCTCAGTGAAGAAAATGCAAGTAGGGATTTACCTCTGCAGCTTTGGGACAGAATTGATCCAAGTATGTCCAAACAGCTCCTGCTTTCTTACTGCAGCTGCAGTGGTTAACTAAAAAGTGGGCCTAACATATAAGGTGGCTGGGCTTTGATCTAAAAGCATGAAGTATGTTTAATGTAAGCAGAAATATCCTAGCAGGGCTGAAGAAAGTCAGGCTTAGGGCTTGTCATCAGTTCCACAGGTACTTCTTTTTCCAGTTGCCAAGTCCAGTTTGGCCCTGGTTTGATCCCCCCAGAGAGATGTTAGAACAATACATAAGCACCTAGACAATAATAAGGTGATAAAAAACAGCCAGCATGAATTTGTCAAGAACAAATTGTGTCAAACCAATCTCATTTCCTACTTTGACAAGGTAACTGGCCTAGTGGTTAACAGAGAAGTAGGAGATGTGATGTATCTTGACTTAAGTGAGGCTTTTGACACTGTCCAACATGACATTCTTATAAGCAAGCTTGAAAAATATGGCCTAGATGAAATCACCATAAGTGGCTGCAAAGCAGCTGAAAGAAATGTTCACCAGGAGAAGTTACCAGTGGTTCTCTTTCCAGCTGCAGAGGCAGCTCATGTGGCAGTCTCTTCCAGGGAAGTTTTGTTCTCTGGCCCATCATTCAACTGTTAATGAGAAAATACACATTTATTCTTTTTACAGGGATGAATGCAGGGGGAGATGAGGTTTGCAAAGCTAAGAAGGAATGAATGTGTTCGGAAAGATCTCTATAATGATAAAAATCAACCAGGTGAAATTCAGTAAAGAAGTGCAAAAATACTGCCCTTGGAAAAAAATATGGTAAATGCACAAAGACAAAATACAAAAGTAATTGGGAGGCAGAGAAGTGTCTGGGGTTTTAGGGGATCACAAGTGAAATATAACTCACAAAGGACATGCTATTGCAAATAAAGCACCTCTTTTTTCGGAATTCTTTAACAGGAGTGTCATGTGTAAGACATGGGAAGTAATTATTTTGCACCATATGGTGCTGGTGAGGCCTCAGCTGGAGTATTGAATCCAGTTTTGGGGACTGCATATAAAGAAAGATGTAGATAAATTGGAGAGTTTCCAAAAGAAATCACGAGGAAATGAAGAATTTTAAAAGCATGATTTAAAAGGAAAGGTTAAAGGAGTTAGATTTGCCTAGAATATTTATTCCCCTTACCCGTTTTTGAGGCAGGAGGGTCTAGACAGACTCTTGAGGTTTCTCCTGGTCCTATGTTTTCATAGTTCAATCTGTAATTTCGGCCATTTGACTTACTTATATTCCTCTAAATCACAGTTAGTTGATGTCATGACAGAGGCATCAGAAAAGATCCGAAAGAGAAAGCAGATACTCGGTGTGATTTACAAGGATTTCTCTGTGTGAGTGTCGCAATAAGGATAATGAATTTATGGAGGAAATAAAGAAATCAGTGTTCAAAACCGACATCATTAGTAGTGTGGAAAAAAACCACTTGGTATGTGATTATTATTTTTGTGTGACAACATGCATTTCAGTATCATCGTTTTGACAGATTGGTACCTTCAACAGTCTGAGTTTTCCTTCTGTAAAGTTTTCATTAGTGGAGATTTCTGATTGGACCCGGAATATTTTTTTCTATATTTTTTTCCTGAATAGAAATGCAAGAGAATGAGAAAGTAGAAATTTTAAGAAGGAAATAACTACACATTCACAGCGTTTGGGAAGACTTTTCCTGTTTTGTTTTTTTTTTTTTTTTTTTTTTTTTTAATGTGTGTGTTTATTTTTCAGTTCCAAAAATATCTCTTCTGAATTGCAGCATTTAGATATTAAGGCATTGGCAAGAATAATTGCCAATGGCTCTTACTTTCCTGCTTTTCTTTTAACTGTATGGCTCATCCGTTCATATGCTTACTGCAAAAATTTCCATTATTTAGATGTATTCGCCAACAAGGTATTAACAGATCAGTAGATAATGAAACCCTGTGTGTAAGCTGCTAGGCAAGGAATAATACATATAATTCCTTTTTTTTTTTTTTTTCCCTACAGACCAAATTTTCCTATGCTCTCTTACCAGTTTGTCCTTCCAATGCCAGCTGAGGGAGTTAAGCTTCCCCAAGGTTGTCTGGGTTTGTGGGGCAAGTGGAAATAGTCATGCATCCTGTAAATGATAAATGGGGTGAGACAGAACAGAACTGTCCTTAGGTCGCATCTGCAGCCTGTGGAGCTGAAGAGCCATGGTCATGACTGTGCTTCAGGTTGTCCTTAGTACTGAGCTAGAGCATGATTGCATCATGGCATTCATTGAATGCTATCCCTTAAGGAGATCCTTGACTCTGTTGTGCAGAGAAAGGCTTTGAGACTGCTATACCTGTGGCTGGAGTGGAAATCACACATTTGTCCATAATTGCTAGCAGGATCTGTAGCACTCCTTATCCTTTACCTTTCCTGACAATGCACAGCCTCAAAAATGTAAAAATGTTCATGTTTGCCTGGAAAAAGCAATAAAAAAAAAATTCTCTTTTTCTCAGATGTATATACACACAAAATAATAGGGTCTGGTTTAATCCAAGCAAAACCCATGCAGCTTGAAGTTGAACTTGCCATTCAATTAGTAATTCATTGCTTTTGTTTGTGAGTATTGCAGTATATGGGGTGTGTGAGATTACCCGCTGGCTGCCGTTTCTCACAGTAATGTGGATATCCCACAGAAGGAATTAAGAATTAAGCTCCTTTTAGTGTTCACACTTCCAAATGCTATAGGACACAGAAAAGTTGTTTTGTGTGCATGTGCGGGGAGCTGTGTGTGGGTGTGAATTAATAGAATTTTTAAACGTATTTTTAATTTTTATCATCCGGCAGTGCTCTATTATCAGATAGATGATAAAATGTCTTGAATAGTTGACTCTGGGGCTTTCACTACACTGCCCATGAATGCTGAAACCATCTGTTTTTCTGGACGTTTGTCAGGGTGAGTGTGGCAGAGGCAGCTGTTTGAAAAGGGACCCTTTGGATGATGAACCAGCCCATTGTTTCGAAGCGATCCGCTCGCATTCAGAGGCTCTACCCAAGCGTACTATAGAGCAATCAAAATCAAACTATTGTTTGTACCAATCATATTGATCTGAAAAGGAGGTGGTGGGATGACCGCATTGTAGATGCAAATAGTTGCTTAGAGCAGCTGTATACTGGCCAATATGTACCACAGTAGGAAACCCACATGGAAGCTAGAGGGCTCCCTGCACCCTACTGGGGAAAAAGAAAAGATGCTGCCAGAT
Organism: Lagopus muta; assembly: GCF_023343835.1. Lineage (NCBI taxonomy): Eukaryota > Metazoa > Chordata > Aves > Galliformes > Phasianidae > Lagopus > Lagopus muta. Next base: position 34,751,000 of record NC_064435.1, read on the forward strand.
TGAACTCTAGTTTACAGCAAAAATGAAGGCTCTGGACTGTTGGTATTGCTAGTAATTTGCTTTTTACAGCAATTGTTGACATTAACCCTCTAGTGCCTTGGTAATTAAAGTCAATTGTTTTTTCTTTCTTTTTTTTTTTTTTTTCTTCTGCAAGCACATTGCAAAAAGACTTTATCAGAAAGATAATTACCTAAAGCTACCACAGTGAAATATAGGAACGATTGGCTTGGATGTCAACTATCAATTTTCTCTTCAATAAAAATTAATTGCATTTTTGTTGTTGTTGTTTTAATGCAGAATCATTCATGCACTGTTTAAAGTTTTCATAATTTATTTATGATGATGAAAATATAGCAGCTGAATTGAAACATATTGTAGTGTTCATTTCTGTGTTAAATATAGCTGTCTTATCTCTTCAGAAAGCAGGGGAAAAGATGATCTTTAGTGCATGTAATGAAGATTATAGATTTTAGTTTAGAGTAACTGAGAATGCTGCACTTCATCCATTAACATTTTAAGCTTTTTAGTTGTCCTTGTCACTTCATTGCATGCATGCTAATATCTCCTCATATAAAATTTAATCTGTCGAACTAAATGAAGGAATTAGTATCTGAAAGACATCTTTCATTAAGCAATTAACGAATCTTTCTAACAAATCTACAAAAGCATATGTGTTTATATTTAATAAGTATTTGTATGATCAGCCAATTACAATACACAGATACATCCTTTTTGTTTATGTTTGATATCACAAAATCTAAACTTCCAATCAAGTTGTGATTATGCCTTAGTAAATGTATTACAATTGTCAACAACTGTGGGTAGAGGTGATGATTTCTTTCAAAATCATCATAGTCACATAAAGCTTGATATATATTAATCTGTGTAAATCTTTTTTCTATTTCTTTGTGATTCACAGATGAAAATTATGAGATAGTAAAGAAACTGCACAGGAAATAAAATGCAGAATGTGTCTTTTAACATTAACAATGACGTGTGTGTGTGTGTAGGAGGGAAGGAAACAAGAATAGGACAGCAGCCTGTATTAAAAGATGATCACCTGCACCAGCTGCAACACGTTTCCTTTCACAGCCATAGAGTAGCTTTTCAAATCTATTCCCTTTTCAGACTGCTTGCATAATTTTATGAAGGGACATCCGACCCTACATTAACCTATTATTAAACTAGAGTCAGCTCTGTGTGGCCTCCATATAAGATATGAAAAATGTAGGTAAAACTCAGGACACAGTCCATTTGCTCTTCCAGCATTATGAACTTCTGTGTGTTATTTTCTTACTAGGATACGTGAATGTTTCCTTCATTTGGCTCATGTCAAATATATGCTACTTTATTTCAGTGAATGATGTGATTCTCGGGCAATAGTTCTTCTTTGATTTCTACTAAATAATAAATAACAACATTGTTCAGAAACTTCTGCACGTAAGAGCAATTGTAGGTCCATCTGTATGAAAAGCTCTGTAAAGTTGGCAGAAAAACCCACAGATCAAAACTGTGAGTTGGTAAAAGGAATAAAAGCACCAGTACTACCAGAATTTTGTATGTGCAATTCTCCCAGCCCAGCATGGGGTGGCCCAGGAGGGAGTAGGGGAGAGAGTGGGGCACTCTTAGGAGACATCAGTTCATGAATTGCAGGTGGATGCTTGGGTACCAGGTGACAAGGCCAGTACAGACATGAAATTGGAAAAGCACAGCCCATAAAAAGACTTATTTTTCTTACCAGACTTAACAAGGGATGCTAAGACAGACAGTGTAGCATGCTTAATTTGTCTCATTTGCTTATCATTTTCATTAGCACTTTGCTACCTGACTGTTTTAGAGCCAGTTCTGTAAGCGTTAAAAAAACTCACCAGCTTGACAGCTATCATATATGTCTGGCAGTATTAACAAAGTGAAATCCTTGCCATAAAGTTTGAAAAAAACGTATCAGACACCTACTCACTGGTTGCCAGAGGACCAAACCTCTGAGCAGGAGAGAGACAGAGGGAGAAGTTGCACCACCGGGGAACTTCAGGCTGAGCAGAAGCCAAGGCACCTGCTGTCTTCACTCCCCAGAAAGGGTGGGGTGAAGGAGCCATGGAAATCTTTGTTCACTACCTGGTACTTCTCTGTAGCCCCTGTGAAAACCTGCTCAAATTTCCCTCACTGCTGAGACTCCAGGTTGTGTTTATCTCATCTTGCAGTGGAGGCTAATGTCACCTGCTCAAGGATGCTTTCAGCTGTGTGCAGCACGCCACACAAAGTACTGATAAGGCTCATTCCCATCCTGGAAGCGTTTCCAGCTTCTTGCTTCTCTTAGCTTTTGTTTGTTCTCCTGCAACTTTCCAGACATTGGCTTTTACTACCCTCCTTTTTTTGTATGCCTCCAGTGATTGATTTCATTGCCTACGTTCAAAGCTATTTAGTTTCACCAAATATTGGCTATGTGACAATGAATGCTTAGTCAAATCCCGAGATTTTACTGAATGTGATTCCTGCATCCACTTTACTTCAGATGCAATTACACAGGCAGGAGCTGCAGAAGATTGGCATTTGGTGATAATGCTTCCGATGAAGAGCACTTTAAATACATAAGAACACAGAACGCAGGGCCTTGGAAACAGTACTTCACTACTGTATTACACTTTAACCTCCTCCCATGACTGGTTTTCATCCGAGAAAATCTGGAGATGAGATCAGCTGCAGGTGGAGGGTTGTAGTTCTGTGCTGAGGTATCTGGTAGGAATTACTTGCGTGTGGTCTGGGACTGAATTGGCCTTCTGTTGGGTCATCCTGAAGTCTCCAAGCCTGATGAACATGTCCTGATTTGGGCACGTGTAGAGGTTGATGCTATGACATAGAGCTATTAGTACTCTGTGTGTATTTATTAACATCAGTTTTCTTCTTTCCATTAGGAAAAAAGTGGGAGTTGCTTTTACACAGTGAAAGATAATGGAGATTTTTAAATCCTGATGGAGACAGGACTATGATGGTCTAATATAAATAATGTTTGTTTGAGGTGAGCACACAGAAACAAAGCCTGTTTTTCCTTATTTCCTTTACAATTTTAAAGTTCTCAGTATAAACAGATGTACATCTGAATAAACCTGTTTTCCTCCCAGTAATGGAAATATTATTTTCACTTTTCTCTTATGATACCCTAGGAAGATTTTTGAGGCAATTTCCTTCTCTGAAGGGGAAAACTTGTTCCCAAAGAAACATTTTGACAATGATACTATTTCACATCCTTTCACGAGGTGAGCAGTATGTTAGGCAAAAATGTAGTACAGTTAGAGAATTTGGCACAAAATTGGAATAAGGACAAAACGTTGTCAGAATTGGGTGCTGAAAGCCATATGCTTGTGTTTTGAAGGTGGGTCACGTTTTTAACTGTCAAATTGTTAAGAATCCTCACATCACCCATGATTTCAGTCAGAGACAGGTTTTCACCACTGTGAGAAATCAGGACTGCCTGCTATCCCCCATTTGGCACATAAATTCAAAACTTTTATGACAAGGCATCTAATTTATCAACCCTAATTTGTGACGTGGAAGGACTTCTCTTGCAGAAATATGATTTTCATTCTTACTGTGGCAAACTATCATTTCATTGTTAGTGTCAGAACACTGGGAAGACTGTTTTTCTTGTTTTATATCTTAAAGGGATTCAGCTTGTGAAGTTGTTAAGAATACAAACACGTTCCTTGACTTGTGGTCCCAAACATCATTCTTCTATTTGTTTAGAAATAAAGGAGAGAGAATGAAGTAAAACCTTTAAAAAAATTAGAATTCTCATCTCAAACCTGAATGAGTTCAGTGGTAATTTGCAAACGCATTTCTGTGCCAACATTTTTGTTCCAGTATGAATAAGTCCGCTGTTTTCACCTTGCACTTCTTTCCATTATATTTTTAGGAAGCTGTAGTTTTACAGTGCTAAGTAAATGTGTCTTCTTAATTATGATGTCCAAAGAACTGCTTTCGCTCCTGTGCCATATTAATTCAACTTTTTTTTTTCTTTAATCCAATATCCAGAATGGCACACTAATTTTTCCTTGAAATTTGAGATGATGTTTCATCGGAGGCTTTTTGGAGGCGATACAAGTATTTCTATGGAAAACATTCAGATTGTGCATCACTATTGGAATAGAAGGAAATATTAGATGGAGGCCTTTCAGCCTCCTCTACGTTTTCAGTATTGAAACCCCAGCACTCAGTAGAAGTTCCTGTTTCTGACTTGAAGTGCGTGACTTCTCAGTGCTACCTGACAAATCTTCCATTTCATTTACTGTCACCCCAGTTTTCTCTTTTGTGATTTCTGGTTGTGTTGCTCATGAGTCCCAACTACATGTTCTCATGAATACTTTATTGGTGAAGTCCTCAGTATAGGAGAGACATGGACCTCTTGGAGCACGTCGAGAGGAGCACCACAAAAATGATCCAAGGGATGGAACATCTCTCTTATGAGAACAGGCTGAGAGAGCTGGGGCTGTTCAGCCTGGAGAAGAGAAGGCTGTGAGGTGACCTGACAGCAGCCTGTCAGTCTCTAAAGGGGAGCTACAGGAAAGAAGGGGACAGACTCTTTAGTGAGGTCTGTGATGACAGAACAGGGGAAACGGTTTCAAGCTCAAAGAGAGTAAATTTAAGTTGGATATAAAAAAGTCTTTTAGAGTGAGGGTGGTGAGGCACTGGAACAGGTTGCCCAGAGATGTGGTTGATGCCCAATCACTGGAGACTTTCAGAGCAAGGCTGGATGAGGCCCTGGGCAACCTGATAGCTGTGCATGTCTTTATTAATTGCAGGACAGTTGGACTATATAAAATTTAAAGGTCCCTTCCAACTCTAAGGATTTTGTGATTCTATGATTCTTGTGTGTTGCCATTGGAAGGAAATGGGCATAACTGTACAGTGCAACTTCTGGTTTGTTTGAATACTGAATTTATTTCAAGCAAAAATTAGCTCAGTGGTCTTTCAAAGAAGACTCTTCTTGAGTTGTAATCTTTTGCAGGTTTTGAAAATGAAGTTTATTTACACTTTATGGTCACAAGATAGATATTTATACATCAATTTATCACCTTGAATTATCATTTCTGAATTATTTTTAGTCAGAAACTTGTTAGTCCCAACAGGTTTCTTTCCAGCTTCTTTTCAAGTATAAGCCAACAGATACGGATCCATTCATACCGAGAGAAAAATTATCCTCATCTTGCAAATGAATTTTAAAGAATGAGACTGTTTATGGTAATTAGAGATCCCATAGGAATCCTGTAGGATGCTCATCAAATTCTACCAAGTCACATATTTAAGTCATCTCAGAAAATACCTCTCCTCTAACATTATTTGTCATTATTTCATATCCAAAGCTGTCCATGATTTAATCCTAAAACAATGAGAACAGCTACTGCTGCACTGCAGTACCTCTCATGTAACTGAGTGGGGTCAGACCTTAAAGCAGGGTTAGTCAGCAGCACAGTGGAAGTTATTTGTGTTTTCCTCAAGTGAGGATGGTTCTGAAATAGCTTTCTTGTATTTCATTATGAGAAATCACTGACTGACCTATCAGTTCCTGTGTGGATTTTTAATTTGGGAAAGTGGGAAATGTGGCTTTTGTAAGACATAGATTGTGCCTAGGTTGTCTAACAGATTTGATATTCAGCACTCACTGCAGGTAAATATTGCACATCCAGTCCTTGATAGGCATGAATATTATTAATCTGCATCAAATGAGGAATTTGTACTCTGCTTTCAACTTAAAGTGAAGGCTTTCTTCTTAAGTGACACATTAACTCTCTTGTTCCAGCAATGAGTGAATTAAAGTTTGATGATAGTAATGGTCCTAAATTAACTGAATTTATGCATGAAATACACATGAAAGGTTATAAATTTCAATTTTGTTTCAGAATCTTAAGCACTGTAGGTCAAAAATACTTTTCTACCATCCTTGCATTGTTTATTGATGGATACTTATTCACCTCCAGTCCTTTCTGTTTTAAAGCCAATGTCTTTCCGATATTGAACACACAAGAAACAAAATGTAAAATATATATGGAAAATACTATGTAATAAAATAGCACAGTGATGATTTCCGTACAGGTATAAACAGTGAACAGTAATTGTACTAAAATAAGTATTTGTCATAATTTAAAAGAAACAGTTTTGTTTAGACAATTACATAAAGGCTTAGTAGTAAAATTCATGGTTTCTTTCTTAATTTTATGAGAAATTTCACTAAGGGTTAATCTAGTTGATCCATTTCTAAATCTCCTATTGCTGCTACAGGAGAGAGATGTAAAGAGTGTAGCTTAATACCTCCCATGACCAACTGGGCTGAGATATGCATTTTGATCAGACAGGATAATTTACTCTTAGGGGAATGACCATACAATAGCAGGTATATGAAGAGTTAAAAATGGCTGCCACAGTGGCAGTAACTTTTGCTAAAATTACTTGAGATATTATTCAGATATTGTCAGCAAACAAATCAAAATTCATGCTTTATTCGAGGATAAATTCACTTCTGGCCCATGAGGAAGTGGAAATGCTTATCTTTTAGTCCCTGTGTGATGTCCATTTTTCATCACGCTTCCTCCCTGAGGTTTGGTTTCATTGGCAATTTGACAGTTGACCTCAGCCTCCCAAAAGTCCTGCAGATAAGGAGCTTTGCTTCAACTAATTTCCTCTTCATTTTCTAGATGCTACTTGGATCTAGTTGTTAGATTTCTTTTTCTTATATTCCCCTGTAGTTAAGAAGTTCAGGCACAGAACTACTTCTTTACGAAGTACAGCCATGCTTAATTGAGCATTAGCTGTAGCTCTGATGTAATACATAGACCCCTAATTTGAGATTGGTGGGATTTGTAATGTGGTGTGTTTACCACTTTGAGCCTCAGGTGTGTTCAACGACCTTCAGAGCTGCTCCAGTGTTATTCTGTCCTCAGTTCGGTCCCTAGAATTATCCTGAGGTGCTAGTGATGGTGTTGTGGAAATTGTTTATACCAATGCTGTAATGAATACAGATAGGGCAACTGTGCATTCTCCAAAATGGAGATGTCTGTCATGCATGGTCTCCTGCTGGTCCAGAAGGATGCAGTGCTCCCTTTGTGGTAATGTCACACCTGCCATAAATGCGTGAACATGGAGTACCACTCAGTGTCTTATGGCACTGCATGGCTCCCTGTGTTGAGGTACCAAACTGAGCCCTGTTTGTCTACTTGAGCTGAAATAAATCAGTCTGAGCTCCCCTGTCTGTACTGATAAGGATACAGCATTTTTAGGTACCTACATTACGATACATCTATTTAATCTAAAATATCTATTTAAATATCCCCTGTATGAGGCCAAAAGCAGAATACTGAGTGTCTTTTTGGTAAGTGGGATGCTGCTCTCTAGTAAACTAAAGCTATTATGATGCAAGCTTATCTTTAAATAAAAAGTGGAGATGTATATTCATCCTTCTTAAATTCTTGCATCTGGCCTGTTCAAGTGAAGGCTTTAGTTGTCCCTATGCATGCACTCATGGGTGGTAAAGCAGGTATCTCTGTGGGGGAATTCAGATCTTCCACAGTTGAACAGGAAGAGTGATACTTTCCAGTAGTTGTATAGGATATACAGGGTGTTTAGGATCCCTACTGTTTGCTTTAATTTAAAGGGCATTAGTGTGGACCTAAATTGTTTCATGTTATATTTTCAGATAGGGCTCCTAAAGTGTATAAGATAGTCAGCAGAGTGTGACAGAGAGCACATACATAGGTTTGGTGTTTGACAGCCTCAGGTGTTGAACTGAGTGTTGAATTTGGACTAGGAATTATTTCCTTGCTCATCTTTAAGAGCACAGCCTGCTGATTTTGTGTTAGAAACGGTACTGGCAACGGCTTATCCCAGCTGTCAGCAGGACCTCCAGCCCGTGTCTTTTCCACTGGGAATTCATGAAAGAGCACTGACAAACAACTGGGATTATTCCAGTGGGAAGGAAGGAGAAACTGCTGATTATACCCCAGGAATACTGAAGTGTTCCTAGAATAAACTTCTGTGCTGTAGTAGCAGTTCCTGGTAATTCTTTTTATACTCTAAAAATGACTTCCATTTGTGAGACAAAGCTGTGTTCTTCATTTTATTTTCTTCTCTCTGGAAAACGCAAAGAAGATCTTTTCTTAGAAATGAAATAAAAGTGGAGTCTGGCTGTCCCATAGCAATCAAGGAGTAACTATTGCAGAAATTTGGCTCTACTCCTGCAGGGTCAGTTTGAGATTGTGGACAGCTTCTTCTACTGGATTTCCAACCCTCTGATGGTGACTTGAGTTACTCACTTACCTGCAACAGTGCTGAGTGTTTTACAAGGCTAAGAATCAAAGCTGAAAAGCAGGGAGGATACTGATTGTCCAAACAGAAAGTACTGCCATCCTACCCTGTGTTTGCCTATGGGAGGTCATTGCAGGGACAAAGTTGATGGTGGCAAGGAGGCTGCAGACTCAGGTCTGATGCAGTGGGAAATCTTGGCAGTTCTGGTTAATGCAAGTTGTGGTCTTTAAGGAAAATCAATGTAAAAACACCTAGGTTAGTGTCTACTCTTGTTTTGAACACAGAGCATCCTCCTTCAGCTTTCTGAACAGGGTGGTCTGTGAAAACTGTATGAGTTGGGGATTCTTTTGTTTTTTGTTTTGTTTTGTTTTTTAGTGTGTGTGTGTGTGTGGTTGTTGTTGTTTTTGAGTTGCCATTACGTTAATTGAGATTGACTCATTACAGTGTTTTTTTTAACTATCTTGGAAATGTTGGACTTCTTGTGAGTTTAAGCAAATTAACAATGCTTCTTTTTTTTTCTTTCCCCTCTGTAAAAGCTGTTTTACAATATGTCTCTTGTAAACTTGCAGCTTTCTAAGTTTCTGTATCAGAATGTGAATTGATTATGGGATTTGACAGATTGTATCCCATTAGCTCTTTGGCCTGTAGGAAACAGCCCTTGACCTATTTTTTTAAGCTTTATTTCATAAATGTTTTCAAAACTGACTGAAGATCAAAAAAGCAGGGTCATTCATTCAAATTTACTTTAACGACCAGTGGTTCATGGCTAATGAATGTATGGTTTATTAATCAAATGTATGTAGCTGAAAGAAGCCAACTACAATTCACTTACAATTGCGATTTTACCCTATTTTAACGTTATTTTAATGAGCTACAGATTTGAATGTGGGCTTTGTTCATCTGTTGCTTCCACTCAATTGCAGTTTCACCCTAAGAAGACACAAGACAGATTGATCAGGCTTCCAGTCATTGTGAGACTTAAATGAAGTGAACAGGGCCTTATGTTTCAAAACCAAATGAGAGGATTAAAGCAACAGAAAAAAAAAAATTCTCCTATGTTATCTGTCTGCTGTTCTTAAATTTGATTAAGCTACTTGCCACTAAGCACTTTTGGTTTTACTGTAAATACAGCCTAGAAATAAATTTTCATGGCCGCAGGCACCAATCAGCAAGTGATACCATGAATAATTAGCACTTAGAAACACTTGTTCATGTTAGAATATTTCTTTGATTGCCATTTCTAAAAACACACTCAGATTATAGGACAGTACATTTCTTTAATGTCTAATTGGGATAAATCTCCATGCCAGCAATTGCAATGATATTGTAAGCAAACTTTTCTCAATTTTTTTTGTGCATGTATGTGAAGTGCAAGTTTATATTCTGTGTGAACAAGAGAAAAAGAATAGTCTTGAGTTAAATTAGTAGATTTAATAATAAGTGAATATATTAATTTTATTTTTTAAACTTCAGAATTCAGTGCTGGACTATAAAAGACACTTTTGAACTTGAATATGATTGTGTCTAACATTGTCCTCTTAAAGTCCAAGCAGATTGCAACCACCTGTGCAATAATGAAATGGCCTGTGAAGACCATTGTGCAATCAAGAATTCTGTATTCAGCTTCCTTCTAATTCTGCTTTCTTCTTTAAAGCCCTGAAGTTGGCTTGAAAGTGGTGAGTAGCAGTGATAGTTGAGCACACACTGAACATAAACCCTAGGAACACGACAGTTAGAAGCATAGCTCAGTTTTATAGATGTATGCTTCGGTTTGTGTATCCAACTTCAGGTATAAATATATTTGAACTGCGAATTGCATGAAGAACTGTGAAAATATGCATCATGCTCTCAATAATCCTACGTTTTTCACCAACGTTTAACTGAGTTGTTTTATTACTGACACTGCCAATTAGACATTTCTATATTTGACATTCACCTTTTATGTTCTTTCTAAATTGCTTTTTAAATTTTGCATTAAAAAGTCTATGTTGCAACTAGCTTATTTGTACTCAACCTGACATTTCTTGTGTCACTCTCAGGCACTCTGACCCTTTCTGTGCAGAAAAGTGCTGTGTGTTGGTTCTGTTGAACTGGGCAGTGTGAAGTTGTTTTCTCAAATGACATTTTACATTAAAATTTTAAGTAAAAAATACATGAAATATTTTTTTCTAGCGCTGAGACATTTTTGAGGGGTTAAGTAAATGTTTTTGTAGTGGAAAAAAAGCTGTAGAATACATTAAAAGAAATGTTTTTGAAAACTGATCTCCATATAATACTTTGGCTGAGAACACAGATCAGTGCCAACACTATCCAATTAACACAGTGTCTCCATGAAGCAGGCTGCATTTACAGCTGGAGAAACTGAGGCAGAGAATGAACAAATGGATCTTCTATTGTGCTGAGGCCTCAGTGATTTCCCATAGAATTTTTCCTATGCCATTTCTTAAGGAATAGGTCTCTCCACACATCAGATGAAGTGCTGGCTGCCATAAGTGTGCAGGTTTTCATTGAGTTGAAAACAAGAATAACAAATGGTCATGACACTGTTTCAGCACAGCTGGGCAGCTAAGGTATATCTTCACTGATGTTATTGTCTAGAGGACCAAGATGAAAGCTAATTGAAGTTCTCGTAGCCAGGCAGTGAACTGTCCCTTCCTTCAGTATGCAGATGTATCCTAAGGACATACCCAATACAGAAATTGCAAGATTATGATTAGATGTGGAAGTCCCAGATTCCCAGATTTGCGTGGCTCTCTTGAGCATTCAGACTCTCCTTGCCTTGTCTAAGTGTTAGACTAATGTCTATCAGCCTGAAGAATTAAATGTGTGAGAATGAACACATTGATAAGAGAAACTAATTTATAATCAACACTGAGTCTTTATGCAAAAATTTAGAATAATGCAGGTTTAAAATCTGTCGAATGCCCACTCATAATATGCTGCATGAAGTACATACTTTGTTTTCTAGGGAGATGATTGCTAATAGACTTTTCTGGTTTCTTATTGTTTGTGTGGTCATATGTAAACTTTAGGAACCGAGTTATGCTTGTGTGCATGTGCCTAACTGAAATCAAAGGTCGTTAGATTATTCATTCAAAACCAGAATTTAGACCAAAAGAAAAAAAAAATTATGGTGGTCTTGAAGTACAAACTGACATTCATATTCTGCATGTTAAATGTTTTGTAACTTGTGTGTTGCTATTTAAGAAAAAAGCTTTAAGAAATTTTTAGATGCATATATTTTGATGGAATTGGATTACTTTGCTTCTTAGAAGTATATATGAAGACAAAAACATATAGCAGAATGAAATTTTTTAAAGCATTTTCTATAGCACAGGGTGTTTGGCACCACAGTTGGCGAATATTTCTGTATAGCTTCACAGTGTTATACAAATTTATGTTGACATTCAGTGTATGTAAGTAACTGAGAATATAGTTCATTTCATTTAGTGTTCAGTCATCTAAAATCAAAGCGTTTGGAATATTATTGCTTAACTTTGCTATAAATGAGTAAGCTACCAAGTATTAAGCCGGCTCTGTTTAAAGTGAAGTTTCCATGTAGCACAGGTTACCATCTGTATTTTTTCTTCTTATTGCCCTCATAAAAAGTTCAAGGTGAGGCTTTCAGGCAGTAAGCTGCAAGTCAGTTTTCATATAAACACTTCAGAAAAGCTATCTTGACATCAGCAGCTTATGCAGCCTTCCATCCATAATGTAAATGACTACACCTGCGTTATTTTTATTTCTCCATTATTTTGTGGCCACTCATTTAAAAATGTTTAAAGCATTAAAAACGACTCTGCAAATATGTGTGAAAGGACACAATTGTTCTTGGAGGAAAGGCCAGGAAAACACACAAAAGAGGCCACAGTGAGACGATCAACATAAAGGTCCAGGAGGTATTATTATGAGGTTCACAGATACTGTGTTCCAATCAAGCTCAATAAGGTCTGAATTCCTATTATGTTTCTCAAGCCTCCAAAAAGACATGGGAAGGAACCAAAAGTTTAAGTCAAATAAAAAGCACTTAAGGCAGGAGCACATGAATGTATAGCTGGGTAATGGAGCTTTCATCTCTGAAATAAAAACAGTTCAATTCAGTTGGAACCAAAGTTTCTTCCCCCTTTGAAAAAGTTTATTTTAATGAGTTTCCATTTTATGCGTGAGCTGTCCTTTAATCGATGCTGCTCCATTGAAGTTTTACCCGATGAAGACACAAGACAGATTGTCCAAGCTTGCAGCTATTGTTGGGAGCTGATGAAGTGTATGGGCCCTTATGGTTGATAACAGAAGTAGATGGTCAGAGCCAATAAATAAAACTTTAACTCTGATTGTTGGGTGCTTTATGCTGAAAAGCTTTCTATTATGAATCTTTGGTTTTGAAGGACTTGTGAACCCAAAGGCAGCTCATAGCTCTGTCACACAAACTAAGTCAGTCAGACAAGCAGCAATCTGTCCTATCTGATAAACCCAGTTTTGTCTTTTAAATTCTAGACTTCTCTTCAGGAATCAGCACTGTTAATATCTTGACAGACCATTAACTTCATAATGCATGTATCTGCTGCCCTGTTGATTTCTCATAAAAACATGATGTTTGCAGAAGTCCTGTCCTTGATCATGTTTGAACAAAGTAAATATGAGAAAGAACAATTTTAACAGCTATAAGCCTGTTCTAATGTTTGAGATAATTAGCAGAATATTTTTGTGGCAGCACAAAAGTGAGTCACAAGTGCGAAAGAACAATAAATAAATTCATACTCAGTATAGCAAATAATCAGAATATTAACGCAGGGTTTTGAGTTTTTTCAGTGACAAATGAGATTTAATTTACAGATAGAGCAGTCACTTGGCCCAAGGAGATCTCAGTGTGCAAAAGAGCAAATATAAATTAAAATATTCTCTGTATTTACTGAAGAAAAGCCATTCATTTCAATTTTTGTGTTATAAGTGAATGAGTGACAGGACCTCACTTTGAAGGTGTCACACAGATACGTGGAAAGATAGTAGGCTGTGGGGCTGCCTCGTGTGTCAAGAGTTTCCTGGTGCCTGGGGCAAGAGGCAGGTGAAGAACCCTGTCCAGCTGGGGGATGCTGGATAACCTTGGGAGGAATGGCAGGAGGGAGAAGGTGAGTGAGGCTGCAGGGAAGCAGAGAGATGTTTCTCCCTGAATGTCTGTTGACCACTTGCAGGAAGGTGACTTCAGATCTGGCCCTTCTCACCCTCTGAGGTTCGTCCTTTTCGTCATCACTCAGTATCTTCCAGTGACACATGGAGTGTAATGGGTGAGTTTTTAATCTGCAGTAGTAATCAGAGCAACATTAGTGCATATACTTATGCATTTAGGTGGGGAAGGCAGGCAAATCTTTTTGATTTATGCTTATTATGCCTGAAGAAAAGTTTTTACTTCATCTTAATATGTGATACAGTTCCTTTAATAACTCGTACTGCACTGAACACTGTTCAACATTCTTTACTCATATGTTTGATGGAGGTGAAAATGCTTCTTACTTTTCTCACTCAAAGGCCTATGTTTTGTCCATCTTCCAGAATAATTTTGGCCTGTGAGGAGCAGTGGCACAGAAACAGGAAATAAACAAAGGGAAAAACATTGCTGATTTGGCTCTTAACCTACTACTTATAGCATTTCCACTTAACACCCCTATACAAGGAATAGCCATAACATACAAAGTGTGGGAAGTCAAATAGATCCACATAATATACACCAAAGGACTCCAGACTGTAGTTGTGGTGCTTCCAAACTTTGTACCAATCTGCATTAAGAACTGACTGAATCAAGTACATAAGATATTTTATAGGATCTGCAGTGCAGTAGCTACTCTTGCAGTGCAATATGCCAACACTAGTCTTCATACTATTCCCATGTTTTTAATGTGCTAAGTGTGCTAATATTGCCATACTTTTGCAAAACATGTTTTAATTCAAAGTGTTTTAGATGTGGTAATAGATGAAAAGGATTTGTGTTGTGATGTCAGTAGTTGAAAAGACTGAACTTAGAAAAAGAAGCTTTGAAATACAAAAGCAAAAAAAAAACACTTGGAGGAAAGACAGTAAAATCTCTGTAAGGAGTGGACGCAGGCAAAGCTAATTCCACAGCAAATTAAAGATCGGGCTAATCTAGTGTTGACCAAAACTGTTTAGTACTTGAGGTGAAGTGCCCAGGTGCCTGTGAGTGTACTAGTCGCAGTTTCAAATAAAGTCATAAACCTTAATCATCTCTTGAACAGTGTGGGATACTTTTGGCTCTTTCAGATAAGCCATTGACTAGAAGGATTCAAGGGCTTAATTCCATATTACTCCAAGTGATGTCAATTCCATCTTTGTTATATCCTTTTTTCCATTGCTGTTGAATACTGTGTTCTAGGAAATGATGATAGCATGACCTATTATTAAAGCAGAAATCATATATTTCCATGAATCAGATCTTTTTACTGGTTCCTGTCTCTCTTTTATAACACGCTTTGAGATTTGCACAGGAATAGCTATACTGAACTCTGGACATTACTGTATTATATTTTGTGTTCTATTGTTCTTAGTGGCTTTGTGCAAGCAAATCTCTCTGCTGGGGAACAGGCAGTGTGAGCTCTTGCAGATGAGACTGATTCCCTTGCTGATGCCAGTCCTTGCTTTCTAGAGGGTGCACAGACATCCTCAACATCAGCAGGCTGTACACCCCAAAGTGTTTAGTGAGAGAGCAGGAGGCACAAACAGCATAGTCATTCAGAGACCCACTTAGCCATTCCCTGTTAACACAAAGAGAATTCTATAAGATTCAGATTTCAGATTTGTCTCCAAGTAGGGAGAGCAGTGTTCTTTCCTGAGGCACCTAATTATGAATCTATTCTTGGGTATTATCTGGCACAAGGAGGCGTGATTGCATTTTCCTCATGAGATAAAACTATTCCTTTCCTACTAATTACATGCGATAGGAGTTTATTTGTTTTACAGTTAAATCTGTTCTATATCAAGCTTCTCTTACCTGCTGGTGCACATCAGGTTATAGGGTTCCCTTAGGTCTTGTACCAATGGACTTAGAGAATTTGCTTGTTCCCTCAAGGAAGTCCTGAAGGATGGTAATCCACAGTCTTGGATAGCGTAGTTCATCTGAGGATTTCACCAGTTTGAAGAGTTACAGGCTTGGCAAAAGGGTCCTGGGTGGTTAGAGTCCAGAATGTCTTGGGAGTAAGTATTTTGGCTGTAGGAGAGGGCTGGGGTGTATGTAACCCTCCCTGAGGCAGCCTTTTAAGTCCCTCATCGTGCTCTGAGTGGAGGCTCCATCCAGTAGCTGCACAGCCTCTCAGTGACAGGCTTTTGGCTTTGCTGTTCACGTTGTAACAGTTAATGTCTGAGGCTTTAGAAGACCCTATGGTGTTAAGCAAGGCAGTCCAAAGAGTTCTGACACAGTTACTTTTAAGCCTGTGGAACATAAAGCAATATCCAGTCGGAAAACTGTAGTTGATAGAGCAAACTTCTTTTGCCAGAAGATAAGGAGCATTATAATTCGATTTATATGATAAAAGTACTAGCTAGAGGCTGAATTGCTTGCTGTCTTTTATTATAATTTTGCAATTGCCAGATATGGGTCAAAAAGGTAAGATGTACTCTTTTGTACCAAAGCAGTGGAGTAATGAGGACATCTGTTTTCATATGGTACTTGACACACACTACCAGAAATTTGATGTCATGCTGTCCAAACTTGTACATCATTGCAGAATTGCATTAGGTTTTCTGATTGATTCTGACAAGTCACTGACAGTTTTTGAGGTGAAACACATACATGACAAAGGGCAAGCAGAGGCTGCATATGTCAGCTGGAACACTCCCTTGTTGACTGGAAGGGGTGAAAATCTTTCTATCTTGCTTCTATGTGCCCCTCACTGTCGTTTAACCTCCTCACCATTGCCCCAGTATGCAGGTTTTATGCATTATTTGCTTACAGTAGGGGGTTCTCATGAGTTTTAAAAGTAGCATAGTGCCAAGGAATCATTTCTTTTCATGGGTTAATGTATGTGCCCATAAGGTAAGAAATAGAGTTCAATAAATTTATTCATCATGAATCACGCAAGGTTGGTTTAATTTATCATATCACACCATAAACATAGTACTTTGTCATTTGTATTTACACATGCATAAACTTAATTTACTCTCATGATGTCAACTGACTCCTTATTTCCTTTCCAGAAAATGTCGTTGTATATCAACTAACACAAAGTGTTTTAAAATAACAGTGTGTGATGGGAAGAAAAAAAAAAAATTATTTTCATTGTAGGGGTTTTTATTTGATTTTGGAGCATTTGCTTTTTTTTTAAAGAAAATTAATTGCACTTCATTGATGATACACACAGGTTTACCAGCTCTGAAACAACACAGGATTCCCTCTGGTGCTACTATCAGTAAGGTCAAATGCACCATTTGTTTTCAATATATGTTTCTAGGTATGCTTGCAAAAAAGCAAATGGCTTGCTGTACTATAGCAATGCAAGTCAGTTGTATTTTATGTTAGTTTTATGTGCTGTGTTCTGCTACAGCCCTTACCTGTGAGATGAGCGATAATTTTTTGGTCAGGTCTTGTTTTGCCCATTTCTTGAAAAACAGCTGATCATTAAATTCAGACTGGTTGTAATGTAGTTGTTCTCTGCTGAAACACTCAATATTTGATAAAAGGAATAGAAGAAGGATGCACCATAAATGGAAGAACACAGCAGTGAGCCTGGTTTATCTAGCTAAAGTAGCACACTGATCTCAGAAAGTATCAGATACCCTAGATCTTGCTTATAGAGATAATTGTGTTACAGTATTTAATATTTTGGTTGATTTATACATTTATAGATAGAAAACTGTAGATAGAAATACATTGATCCCCTTCAAATGAAGTACTGAGATCAGCATTTACTATTTGAATGAAGTATGTGTTCTTAGTTTTAAAAAAAAAAGCTTCCTTTGTTATTTTAATGAAGAAAAAGTCTTTTTACAGAACAATAATAATGGTATTGAGGAAAAAATACAGAGCAAATGAAATAAATAAGGAAAATGTTTTGGAATTTTGAAATAGTATCTGGATGTTCAACCACAGCTTAGATAATGCTGGCTTTTTTTCATGAGTTCAGTATTTCATTTTGAAAAGTTGGTGATTTCTCAGTTTAACTTGTGTAAAGCACTTGGAGATGAAGCAAAGATGGCATTATCACATCTTCAAAGAAGAGGGATTATATATATATATATATTATATTATATATGCAAGAAACAAGGTGTAGAAGAAAGCAAGAAATTTGGCCTGGGTTGAAAAGGACCTCAAAGATCATTGAGGTCATCAGTCTCCTCACTTCATTGTCATGAAAACTGAGAGGGCCTACTTCAGCTGATCACCTTCACCCTGCTGGGCTCTGTGCAGTGGAAGCTGTTAGATGTTTGCAAAGATTTGAATCCGTGATCTTTTTTTTCCTCCGATGGAGATGCAGATCTCTCTGGTTTGTGAGAGACTTGCTTTCTTCAGTTGACCTTTGTGGATATCCAAGAGCCATTATTAGAGATTCGTGGATTACACTTTGAAAACCACTGGCATCTGGAGGATGATGGAAGAACTGATTGTGGTGGCTGTTACGATGACATGGCTGATATTTCTGTGGCTGCACAGAGCTCTGGTGGGCTAGGCAGGCCCACTGGAAGTTCCTCTTCTACTCAGGCTCTGTGGTTTGCCTGCCAGACCTCATACTGAGCAAATTCTTGCAGCATTTAGGACAAACACAGGAATCAAAGTAATTTTTAAAATATTCCTTCAAGTATCTCTTATTTTGCTCAAATCTTATTGACTTGAGTTTCCATTGTATTTTTTGCAAAACTTGGAGTTAGTGAAGTATTCTCTGTTGTGCATACAAAATTTCTGCTCACCAACTGGAATCATATGTATATGTAAATGATGGCAGATTTGGGCTCATAATTGTTCATATTGGCTGTGGCACTTGTTCTGTCAACCCTGTGTTCTCAGTGCTGCCACTTGGATTTCAATCAAGATTTTATTTGGGCAGGAGTCATAGAAAACTCTTCTAAAACCATTCTGTTAGGAATGTAACTTTCTCCTAATGCAGTGTGGAGTTAGTGGCTACTTAAAGCATTACTAGAGCAACAGTCTTTCCATAATTTAAACCTTGGCATCCTCTAGCAGGTTGTATTCTTCACATAAACTACCCAACAAAGTACCTTACAATACTAACAAGAAATATGTTACTTTAATCTATTAATGCAAAATTGAATGCCTTTTTTTGTTTTCAAATCTAAATGTCTTTAGGTTCTTAGGTAGCTTGGGCTTAAATTGAGTGAAATAACTTTAATATGCAGACTCTCAGTTTTATGATCAGAAGGCATTTTAAAGACAGAACGCATGTGTTTGAAATTAAGCATTCTAACAGCATTAGTGATGTCTTTTTGTTAACTTACCATTCTGCAATACCTATACAGTCACTTACAATGACATGCTGTAATATGGACATCCATGATATAAATGTTCTAGGTGGGCCTTTTTTTTTTTTTTTTCCACCCACCGAATCACACTGGTTATTGTCCCTGTTCATGCGTGTGTATTCCAGGGAAACAGAACAGTCTGTTTAGTAATGCTGGAAATGCTCCATGTCTTCCCCATCCACTCATTCTTCCCCTGTCCCTCAGGTTACCTCAGTAGAAAGGCAAGAGAGGACATCCAACGGGTGACATCAGGGTATTTTGAAGCAGCTTCTGAGCAACCTGATGTAGCTATAGATGTCTCTGTTCATTGCAGGAGAGTTTCTCTGGGTGACCTTTATGATCTCTTCCAATTCAAGCAATTCTACGATTCTATGACCAACTCCTACACTAAATGCTGCTCCGTTCAGAGACTCAAAGTTTATTATCGTTGACCTTTTCAGGAAAAGTAAATTTTGGAGTTCTTCAGTGTAGAGATGTGGGTGTGCTTGTTCCTAGTTGGATACAAGTTTATGCAGGCAGCAAAATCTGAATTCCATCCAATGGCTGAAAGTCTTTGGTTTTTCAGCTTTGTTTCTGAGCATCTTATTACTATGTAACTGAAGATCTATGGCATGTAATTCAAATCACAGTTGTTAGTGGTTATTTCTAATTTGCATGATCGTGTCTGAATTTGTATAGTGCCTATTAATGACACTAACTTGCACTTATCTCCTGAACTCCACATTAGTTTATTCCATTAAAGGTATTGATTCTGGCTTGACAGATAGTTCAGATGTTGTTTGATTCTAGTGCTTGACTATTACTGGGTTTACTATACTGATGACAGAAAAGCATCTTCCCCACCCAGCTATAATTTCTGTATTGTTCTGTTTGTTGTTTTTTTTTTTAAAACAATTTCTATTGTGATCTGGATTTCATTGCAAGCTATTGCAGAAAAAAACACTAATACATTGTAACATTTAAATAACATTACTGTACATTTATCATACTGCTTTAGTATGTCAGCACCATTCCAGCATTAAGTTAATTGTAAGGAAACTGCTCCTGGGCACAGCAGCTTGCTTTCTGTACGGAAGTCCAGATTGCAAAAACTTGCTGATTTATACTCCATTGAGTCCAAATGTTTTTATGCTTATAAAAGATTTGTGAGTTCACCTTTTATTTGGAGTGCTTGTTAATGTGTAATATATGAAGCTACTTTCATGAAAGTAATGGGAAAAAATGGAAAAATACTTCCCCTGAAAGAAAAGCTCAATGCTTTTTTGTCTCAAAGCAATCGTTTGGCAATCCAACAGGTCGGGGGGAGGTGAGATATGATATGCTTATATGGAAACTAAATATAGAAAAATAGGAGATGGTGATAGGCAGACACATCCAGTAGTCCAGTGACAAAATTGAGATATTCCTCTAAGTCCAGGGCAAATCCCAGCTATCTCATGCTTTCTTTTTAGGGAGAATGTTTCCCTTAAACGAAAGGCTTAGTTCCATTATTAGAATTGAAATTTATAGGCAGCACAACCTGTCTCTCTAATTTTCTGTCTGGGGAGTAAAACTGCCATTAAATTATGTGACCTGCATTGATGAGGAATAATAAAGCAACATCACTATGTTTGTCTTCCAGAAACAAAGAGTGTTGGCAGCCATTTTAAGCCTTGATTTCATCAAAGCAGTGGCTCCTTTCAGAGACTGGTGGGTTGGCAAGGGGAAAGCAGGGTTCTGTGGCTTCTGATAGGGCTGCTGCTCTGTGACTCGTGCCCTGACATCAAGCAGTACAGGAAACCGTTGCTGAATGGTTTCCTTTTTATGTCATAATTGCAGGCACATGTACAGGAGTCTGGGCAGGGGCTTTAAGCAATATGTAGAAATACAACGACCTCCAATCAGTTAAGATACAAAAAATTGTATTGCTGATAGCAAGAAGATAAAGCTTGAGAACATAGAGAAGTTTGAAGCTTAGCAGACTCTCAGTGCAGTACTGAGGTGCTCACAGTATGATAATGTCATTATTATTAACGTATCAACTTTCCTCTTGGAGTCTTGGCTTTCAAGGTATTGCAACTTTGGGTTTGGATGGTGGTTGATTTCCACAATCCAGGGTGAGGCAGACTATTCAGCTAAAACTGCTCACACCATTTTTCTGGTTCAATACCAGCAAAAATATTATTGTTAAAAAAGAAAAAAAAAGAAAAAAAGAAAAAGTGGGAGAAGATTGTTAGGTTTTCACTCATTATTGGGCAGATGATTCCTGAGTTGTTGAAATAAATCAGTTTTGTTGTATGCAAGGTAATACTTACAATACAAGTACTCAGAGTGGCTCAAGTGCTGTGGTATCCTCGCTTTAGCTATTACAGCTCCTTCAAGTCATGGAAGGTGACAGGACTACTTCTGAAGAGCTTCTGAGACCTGCACAAGCTTTCTCCAGGCTTTGGGCATCCCTGCCATTTCACAGCACTAACTTTCCCCATGTTTTCCAGTGTATGTTTGAGGGCACTCGAATAGGCTCATGTACCAACTTGCTCCATAGCTACCAGGGCTTGGTACAAAATCAGATGAGTCAAAGACAGGATTTCACTCCAGCAGACCTTATATTGTGAACTTTTAAGAATGTACTGAGAAGAATGTACCAGATCAGAGCAAGTTTTCCTTTGAAGAAGCCAAGATATCTTCCCACTGAGAGAAATTTTCTTGCCAAATGCTGGCTTTCCAACTGTGGCCATCTTGACTAGAGAGCTATTTAAAGCAAGGATGCAATGATTCTTGCATTATGGCAAGACTTTATTTCACTTCTTGTGGATTGCTAATCTGTTGATGCTCAAACTTCCCTCAGAAAAGTATACTCACGCAGAAAGCGAGATCATGAAATTTAAAAGGAAAATAATAATGGGAGGAACTGAAAGCAGAATTAAAAGTATACTGTTACTGAGAGTATGTTTGTTTTGCTGCTATAATATTATGATGTATCATCAGAACACACATTGCATCCATTTGGATGTATACCAATTTCGCAACTCTCTGACATGACTTACAGCTGGTAAAGAGACTATCATAGAAACTGGTCCCAGATGTGCCAGTCTCTGCTATGATAAATCCTATTGCCTTGGGTGAGAATCCATCCATTGTCTGATCCCTTGGATAAAAAACAACAAAAAACAAAATATGTACATCAGGAAGCATTTTGCAAAAATTTAAGAACTGTCATTTTTATGTATTTTGTGTCTAATGCCATTCATATTTGTGAAAAGGAGCTTGGAAAAGAATGTTTATATCTACAGAGAGCTAGAAACATGCAAGATATCTGGCAGTTACTCATAACTCAAGGTAAGCGGGAAATAGTAGTGAAGCAACCAATTAGGTAGTTAATGTGTAACCCCAGGGCTGTGTTCTCATTGTGGACTAACTTGTACATTTTTTCCATGAAATTAGTAAAGTCAAGGCATGCATATGCTCAGTCTGCTTGGATACAGATTTTTGACCCTTGAGCAATGTAATAGCTATTTCACCTTCTCCATTTGACAGAAAATTAACAACTCATTTGTTGATGTTCAGCTACAGCTCAGTTTCTGATAAGGATGAAACAAACTTTTCTGTGTTTTATGTCTATAGGAACTTGTCCTCAGAACTTGAGCAAGCTATTGCTAATTCCTGACAAGTCATTCATCTTTGCAGGTCAGGCCTGTTTGTGCGTAAAAGAACATTTCAGACATCCCTTTCATTTTATTACCTAGATAACACTGGCTTCTGCAGAATATTGTACAATCTCCAACTGATAGTTACTATCCTTAAAGAAAGCTTGCATTTGATTCTGTAAGTTCACTGTGAGTTTACTTGCCATATAGTAAGTACTTAGTTCTTCAGTGTTTATTACTGGTCTTACGATGAAAAACCAGTGTATTTTTGACAGTACAGAGCTTATCTTTTGGAAAAAAAACACTTGCAGCTGTTAATTGTCTAGTCCGTGTAATCAAATCTAGCTTCTAATAACCTAAATATCAGTAATATAACTGCACTTATTTATTTAAAAGCGAAAGTATACATACGCTTTCTTTTATTTGGGACGCTGTCTTTCCTCATTTCCACCCTTGTGAAAAGAAACAGAGGTTTATATTACCTTCCAACTCCCATTGTTTTTGCTGTCCTTCCCTGCCATGAGTCTTCCTACAAATCATGCATGTAATGCAGATTATTGTCTGCTCAGGTCTTCCTATTCAAATCCTACAAACTTTTTGCAGAAACGTCTTTAAGATACCACCTTCCTTGTCTCTGTTTATTTAGCGTGGTTCTTCTGTTACCTGCTCTGTTATCCCTCAGGTATTGCATCTCAGAATATAAGCATTGGGGCTGAGCCCATAAAATGCAACATACATAATTTCATTCTTGAAGTTTCTTGTGGTCTCTCCTCTCATGGACCATCCTAACCTTTCTTTCATATTGTATCCAAAATTTACATACTGTCCTTTATCTGCCCAAAATGCCAGTTCATCTTTGAGGATATTGCCCCTGATAGATGACTTCCAGAGCTTACATATCCTCGTGATGATGCAAAAAATAGTTTATCTGCATATGTGTCAAGATGACTGCTAGTCAGTGTTAACTCAGTGCTTTTCCTATGCCATTTTGCTATTTTCTTCTGTCTATAAATAACTGTTGTCTGTTGTCTAAAGTAGTACCTTTGAGGAAGATCACGCCTTCTTCAATTGCTGTGGCTTTAGCAGTGACAAATTCAGTGGGTTCCAGATTCATGCTTTAGATTATAGACTTACTCCCCAGAATAATAAAATGCAGGTTATTCCTGTGATTAGCTGTGATAGCTTTGGTTATGTTTCTTTTTTTTTTTTTTACCTGCAAGCAATTACTTTTAAATTCCTGTGAATTTCAAAGTCAAAATAATTCGTTCAGAGATTATAAAGTAAGTACATTGCTAACTAAAACCTTCCATCATGATTCAGGACAATAGAACAGAAAAATAAAGGCCACCAGCAATTTAAGCTTCATTTGTGTTACTATTCCAAGTCATTTTAATGACTTGAGGGAAAAAAAAAAAAAAAGAAAATGTATTTTCTCCCTTTGCTTATGTTTTACAGTATTTTGTTTATAAACTGTTACAGTGTTTCCCTGAAGGAAGTGATGAGAATGCAAAGCCTGTTGAAGCCAATGAAGCATTAGTCAGATTTGCCATTTGTTTGTTTGTTCGATACAGAAAGAAGGTTGGTGTTATGTTTTGTTTTGTTTTTAAATTTAACATAAAATACACAAACCTGGTTGCAAACCCACAAAACTGGTAAATTGGCTTGAGGGCTGGCCCCGAAGCTGTTTTTAAACCATGTTCCTTAATTGACTGCATTTAAAGTTCTCTTTAAACAACCTCACATAGATACCAAGGAGAAATCCCAAATTAACTGTCATTTGATTTTTTTTTCCCTTAATTTTCCTTCTCATTGATACTCTTTGACTAGGTAGACATTACCAGAATAGATACCTAGAAAATAACTTCTGAGTTTCTTACACACGAATTTCAGTTTTGATTCTTATTTTCAGCAAAAAGAAATAGCGGCCTCTTTGCCAGAGGCAAATTATAATCTGGCAGACACACAGGGCCCTAAAGACTTCAGAGGAGCTGAGCAGAATGGCCCATATATCTCATTTTAAAGCTTTCTGCAATAGCTTTGAGTGCAGTGAGGGTCGGTGTGATGGAAAGATCTGCCTTGTGACACAGCAACAGAGGAAGAAGGATTAAATAGACACTTTGTTCCTTATGTTGATGACTATTTTCCTTTTTTATCAGAAGGACTTCAGCAATGGGCTGTTGAATATGATAAAACATGTTTTTTTTTAACCTAAATCAGGACAGTGATGGCAATCTTTATTGTGTCATATTTGGTGCTGAAATTTGGGAGGTAGGTTTCCAAGAGACTGTAAGAAAAAAAAAGAGAAGCAGCAAAGCTTTAAAATTTCCTGTATCTGACCAAAATGCTATGTGTTTTGAAACCATTAAGGGCTTGATCACTTCTGGGGAGATGTAATAGGAGGAGCTTTAACGTGTCTGTCACCCCTCTGCTACTGTTTCTTTGTGCATGCACATTGAATAGATGTAAACAGATTGCTTCAGACTCATTTACACAGTCTTGTGGATGTGCACTTGAAATAACTGTGCAGAAAATTCAGATGCAGAGTGCTTTTAGATAAATAGGACAGGGGCTCTGTTGGTGAAAGTTAGCAGAGCTCCTTTGACCTTGGGCAGTATAAATCAGCAGAGCACTGCTGGAGACCCAGCCCATCCCGCCTTAACTCACAAATATTGCTCTTTTCATATCTGCCTTTATTGCTTCTAAGATAAACACAGGTCTTTCTCTGCCTTTCAGTGCCTCTGGGTTATTGGTACTGCAGTCTCAAGCCCTTAGAAAAATCCAAATACAGTCCATACTCTGCTAAGTACTGAATAGGAAGGCCATCTGCAGGTCTTTGTAGAAAGGGCTTTGGACTACTGAATCAGCCCTCTGGACTGAACTTATACTTCTCTAGCACTGCAGAGATTTGCTTGCTGAGACCGGTGGCTGCCCTAAATTAAACTGACAGTCCAGAAGACTATCTCAGGTGTCTCTGGCCTTTGTGCAATAACATCTTTTAGGTGGTTTCTAGTGCCACCTATCCTAAAGATGCACTAGAAGCCCTGCACTCACATATGCTCTCAAGGCATTTCTTTTTGCTTCAGCGTGAACATATCCCCACTTGAATTCAGTCATCTTCCCCCACAGTAACAAAATAAAATAAGGTATCAATTCAGAACACTAGAAATTAGAAATTTAGAAAGTTAGAAAATTATGGAAGGAGGCATTTGAAAAGTAGACTGAATGAAGCATTTTGTCCCAAATCCATGGTAGTCTGCAGCATGAGTTTTTGGGGTGTTTTTTTTACTGCTTCTAATTACAAAGTTGGGAAGATTTATTAGAACTGAGCACAAAATAGGTTGTCATCAGGAATTTTCCTAAAGCTCCAGGAGAAACAGAAATCAAAGCATTCCTCCACATTTCCAGACTGCATCCTAGACCACGGTATTAAAATTAATTACATATAATATTAATTTTTATGTATATGCATAACTCATTGTGTATGTATTTTTTAAGTAGAAAACATGTGCCATTAAAAAAAAAAAAGTAGAAGAACAGAAGTTGTTTTGCATCTATAAAGTAAAATTATCCTGGTAATCCTCTCTAAAACAGCAGAGCCCACTTTATTCCTCCCCGCCTCCCCCGCCTTCCCATGTGCATGCTTACAGGTTGTATGTGCAGCTTATTTTTGAGAAAGCTGGGTACTGAGAGAAGCCCTATTGTGAGAGCACCGGATTCATCCTTCAGGATTTGTAGTTCCTAAGGGACAGAGCTGCCACGAGCAGTTGACGTTTAAAGGAGAGGAGGCTGTATTCTGTGAATGCTGTGCAAGCTTCTCAAAGGCTTTGAAAACGGGGGCTAAAAGCAAACTATATCAAGACTTGAAGGGTGGTGAGCTCCTGCTTCCAACCTGCGTGACTGTGGGGGTGCATGTTGCTGTGCTGGATTCACATCCAGACGATTCAGTCAGGTGTTGGACGGGAAATGCTGCTGTTGTTGACATCCATTCGCGTTCATTGCTTACGAGGGGGGGAGAAATCTTCCATGTTCACAGAAGTTGTTGTTGAATATATTAGGACGCAATGGGAAATGTATACGGACAGATTTAAACTCATTTGGAGTCCAAGGAAGGATTAGGAAGCATTTCAGTGGTGCAGTAAATTAGTGCAGAGATCTTTCACCTCCAGCCATGGGTTCAAACTCATGCCAGGCTGCAAGCTGATAAAAACTGAGTGAT
Organism: Lagopus muta; assembly: GCF_023343835.1. Classification (NCBI taxonomy): domain Eukaryota; kingdom Metazoa; phylum Chordata; class Aves; order Galliformes; family Phasianidae; genus Lagopus; species Lagopus muta. The sequence continues at coordinate 34,777,610 of NC_064435.1, forward strand.
TTAAACTGTATCCTTTCTAGGCATGGCCATGTTTTCTTATGTGTGCCTCTCTTCAATTGAAAAGACTTTCCATTACATTGCAGTTCATAACATGAGATTATTGCACTGTGATTTTAGAAAACATGCATTTTCAACATCAATTGCAACTGTTTTTAGAGCTTTCTCTTAATTTAATTGAAATATTTCAAAGCAGAACTATTGAAAGTACTGTGACAGTTTCAGTGTATGGGCATTTTTACAGGAGTATGGATATGTTTTATTCCCTTCTGTAAGAAGAGTTAATGTACATATGTGAGTGTGCATACTCTTTATATGTAATAAAAATACTAAAGAAGAGAATTGTCTGTTTTTAAAAACCTTAAGCCCTTACTCTTTCCTTTTTTGTATAATAAGTAGACTTGGATGTAGCTAATGTCATTTGGATGTTCAGTACAACATATGCTATGTAAGTGCAGCCAGCTATATTGATAAGATAACCCTACTTCTGTGCATACTATGGGTGCAGATTTGAATTTAACACTGTTAAGCTGTGGATGCGAAATGAGTGATTATGTGAGGCCTTTTTCAAAAATCAGACCATAAAACATACATTCAAATGATACCAAGTCATAAATTCATAAAAGTGAAACAGCTCTGTGTTTATATTTCTGTAACACTCCATAACTCAGACATTTTGTGTATATGTTGTGTTGTGGCATACGGTCTTCTTCTATCGGAAAGTTACAAAGATCTGAATAATGTTACATAAAAATTGGGAGAAAAGCTCTGGTATTTTTCATTGTTGAGATTACGATCTGGTATATGGTATAGGTGACAGAGCACCTATATCCTGGACAAGATGAGATACAACTTTCAGTAGGTATCTCTAACTGCATGAAATAAATATTATTTTATGTATTTATTTTATTTTAGAAATGTATTATCATCTCTCATTGCTCAGGCAGTATTTTATTAATCGTTCTCTCCTGGAAGAAAAATAACATCTCACTAGTCAGTCAGGAATCCTTACTGGTCTGCAGACTGCATAGCACAGCATTTTTAGCTACGAAATGGACCTTCCAGAGAATTAGTGAAACATAGAAGTTTGCGAATAAAAGCCCAAATGTTCCACTTTTGCTCGTTTGAGTAGTTTACTTCAATAGAAAGAATGTGTCAATATGAGGCACATAGTGAAAAAATACCAATTTGTAATTTCTTAAATAATTCATCTCTGGGGATGGATAATGCATATTAGAGCGTTTTAATTATCGTGGATTGTATTTTATTTGCAGAGTAACAGCTAGGGTACACTGTGCTTTTCAGAGTTATTGTATAACGGGTTATGTTTCTGGTTAAAGATTACTTAATGTGTTGGGATTTTCATTATTATTTTTATTTACTTCATAGACATACTTCACAAAATATCATAGGCTGGCATCTCTGCAGTAGCTCGGAGCTGCTCTTTAAAATGTCCTTGACTTTAAATAAGTATATAGCCAGAATAGGCATATTCTTGGCTTCAATGTAATTTGCCTTAGTCCACTCTCTGACAAGGCTGTTTAGAAGGGAGGATGCCAGTGGTTTCCAACAGGAAAATGTATACTGGGGGAAATTCTGTGTTTGACAGAAACACGAAAGGACACTGGAGGCAGGTATGGAGGCACCTACTACAAGGGATTCCAAATTTTAATTGGACTTTTATTTGCTTCTGCCATACAAACAGTTGGAGAGTTTATTAATAATTAAATAAAAACAGTAGAATCCTTCTGGCTGATTAGGCCTGGGGCGAGCTAATAATGTATCACAGTGCTTTAACAAAGAGTCACATTTTTTGCTTTGGCCGTGTGCTGGGTAGAGCCTGAATTTGGGAAGAGGAACAGCAAAGCACAGCAGACTCCTCTGCTGCTTCTTTTTTTTTTTTTTTTGCATATAGGTGGGAAAAAAAAGGGAAACAGCTAAGAACCTTTTTACCAGAAAAACAACAAAAACAAACAAACAAAAGAAGCCTACCACAAAACAAGAGTTTGAATATTTTATCCTGAATATGTAGGATAGCCCAACTCCTGGCATCCCTTCCCAAGTGGGGTTGCAGGGCTTCAGCTCTACTTGCCGGGCCTTTCAAGTTGCCTTCTCTAAAATGCCAGCTCAGGAATGGAGTCTCCATGTCACACGTAAGGCAGGTGGGCTGACAGGGCTGAGGCTGTGGGAGCCCTCGTGGCCCCCATGGCCCCTCCTCAGCCCAAGCCTTCAAGGGTTAGATCAGATTCAGTAAGCAACAATGAGCTTTTTATTGCCACCTGAGTGCTGTCTGAGTTCTAATTCTTCAGGTAATGAGTTAGTCTGTGATAGAGTGGGGGAGGATGGTGTAAGAACTTCTTGGAAGTGTGCCTCACGGCATTAGCAACTGAAACCAACCCTGAGTTAGTTAGGTTTTTTTATATACTTTTCAGTACAGTATTCTGGAGACCATTAAATATGAATTTAATTAATCCTCATAGATCCTCTGGGAGATCAAAGATTGCTGTTAGTCCTACTTTGCAAATGGGGAAAGTGGAATAGTTTTTCAGGTGGCAAAGCAGTGCGGGATGGTGGTGTGACCCCCTCCTGAGAATGCAGCCCCCACTGCTCCATGCCATACCATTCCAGTGCCTGGAACGCTGTGTGGCCCAGCCCCTGCTATGTGCCTATGACATTTGCAACTGCTTCAGGCCTGCTTCAATTTCTGCTCCAGGTGCCACAAATTCTGCATCTGAAGAATGGGATACGTAGTAAAGACATCTGTAAAAATTTGGCTTAAAGGCTCTGTCACGCATGAAATAAAATATCTTTGAGAGCACCAGGCGCAGGATTTGTTTTGGTGGCATTCACCTCCCTTGACCACACTGATGTTTTTCTCCGGTTCCATAAGACTTCCATTTCTGTACCTCTTAATTGAACATCTCTGACCCTGATTGCCGTTTAGAGGCAGAAATCTTGCTGAAAACAGCCTCACCTACTGCAGAGTCTTAATTTGCTCCCTGAAAATGATCTTTATGATGCACTGAGGCCGTGGAAGAAGAGAGCACATGCAGCCTGTAACCAAATGAGTGGGTCATAATATTTAGGAAATAAAATATTGATACGGGGCAGCTTTAATTCTAATACTTCTTCGCTTTGTGCTTGATAAAGCAACATACCTTTAACTGAGATTTAAAATGTAATTCCATTAGGTTGTTTGTTTCCTTTGTATTTTTTGAGAGCCAGAAAGAATGATGTTGCTTGCCATTGTAGCAACAACTTCCTACATATGCGATGATCACTCATTGAACCCTGGGCCTCTAAGACTACAGCACATGCTGTTTCAGCTTGTTAGGGGATTAACAACTTCAGCTGAAAGCGTAATAAGCCTTTTATCCTGTAGGCAGCAGCTTTTACAGGGGGTATGCACATCACGTTTGAACAGTGCCCTATCTAGCATGATTTAAAAAGAAACAAAGAAGGAATGGAGGACAGTTGGGGACACAGCCTGAACTGAAGGCTGGGGCTGTACTGCAGGGTATATTGAGCCTCAGTAGTTTTTGCATTCTTAATTGTTCTGCTGTTCATAGGGCTGACATGCATGCTACAAAGAGAAGAACTCTGCCGAGGCAGTTGTTAATGGGGAGTGTGCCTCTTGCTGTGTTGGAACATACTGTATTTCCTTTTTATTGCACCTGCAAGTGTTACTCTGGAGCACGGCACTAAATTTTCTATACTGTCTGCATGTCAGCAAGCATTTCAAAGAGGCTTTTTGTGTTCTAGGTACAATTCTAGTTCATGTCAGCAAATGGATGTCAGAGCTGTGGAGTAGCTCTGTGTTTGCTTTTCGTATACCAGTGCTCTGAGCTGAGCTGAAAAACATTTTCATTTTCCCTTCATTTCTCAGGGAAAAAGGCTGCCATTATTATTCTGCCCTCTGAGAGCCAGTTTCATTTTGTTGAAAACAAATGAAAAAAGCCCTTTGTTTCTAATCTTTGTTCATCTAAAAATTCTTTTTGGCTGTAAATCAGGAAACGGTGACAATGTATTGTGGGCCACACTTCTAATTGTGTATGGTGGACACAGCAATCTTCCTGGTGCTTTTTCTGGTTCCTTTTTAATCTCAGAAGAAATGTATAGTATTTGATACCGTTTTGTTCCCTGAAGTGAAATCTGTATTTAAATTTACGAGGCAGATCACCAGTATAACATTTACAGTCTGAGTTCAATATATATTTTGGCTATGTCCGTCTTTGTACAAAACTTTAGCATAAAATACAGTAGTTCAGTTGGAGGGAACCTTCAAAGATCGTCTAGAATAACTGCCTAAAAGTTTCACCCTTCTGACTTTCCGCAACTAGAATATTATCAAAAACCCAAATTTCAGCATCAAAACATTGTCCCACATCTGCTGATATACTGGATTCCCAGCAAATGTCTGAAAGTGCATAATCTAAGGGGCGATGTCAGGAAGCAGAGAGCAGGGCTGGCATACAGGGCAGCACGGCGCCGTGCTGGGCTCTGTCACCCAGCAGCCGAGTGTTGGGGACAGGCACACGAAGGCTGCAGTGCTGCCTGGCAGGTGATGTGACTGTCAGCCAAGTGCGGAGGAATGCCACATGCCAAGAAATACTGCGACCACCTCTTGCATTTTGTATAAGCAATTTTCCAGTCTGTTGTCTTCTGTCAAATGCAATGTTCTGAAACATTTAAATAAAATAAATATTGCTGTTGAGTTATATTTAGAGCCATGTGAAATTTCTCTAGTGAAACTCCCAGCCAGGCAAAACATGCCAGCTTTCAGGTTTCCATACCACTTGAAGTACAGTCTGGGTTTATCAAGGAGGTGGTTCGTGAAGTCTGCTTTCCTGAGGAGGCCAGCAGAGGCCTGGGATTGTGCTAAGCAGGCAGCTGGGGAGATTTGGGGTAGGACCCCTGAGGTGGGTCCAGATGGGTTGAGATTCTGCTAGGTGGAAGGTCAAGAAAGCAAATTGTAAGAGGGGCTGCTCTTTTGCCTGTACCTCCCACCCCTGTTCATTGCACTTTCAAATTTGCCTATCTTTCCGGATGTGAGTTACTGATGTAATGACTGATGTTACTGATGTAATGCATCCCAGCACAGCTGAGGTCCATGAAGGTAGGTGGGTGTCCCTCTGAAGGTAGGGCTGGAGCCTGCTGGGGTGGAAACTGCTGTGGGGGACCAGGATGGAGAAGGCTGGACTCAGCCGAAGTTGCCCTCCAGGTGCCCATCCTCCTTTCCTCTCCTGCCTCCAGCAAGGGGCTGCTCCCAACACACCACCCATAGCCCTCGCCGAGCAACCCCCAGTGGCACCATTTTGCCTGCCAGGATGCAGCCAGCTGGAGCATGCACACATTCTGCGTTCAGTCAGCTGGAGGCCCATTTGGAGGCTCCTTGAGCACAGATGAGTGAGGTCTGTGTCTCGGTTCTATTTTCTGGGAGGGTGCCAGCAGCGCAACAGTTTGTCATCCACATGACACCCACTGCTGGTATCGTGTAGGCTCCAATGCACATTTTACTTCACTTTTCCCCGATACTAAAATACAGTCAACGGTACTTGGATAAAGCAGCATTCTCTGTTCTCTCTTTTTCATGATGTGGGGGGGAGGGGAGGCTGAGGATGCCTGCAAATCACTATGGTTCTCCCTCATAAAGATTTCCAAAATAAAATCAAAATATACAAGGACTTTATTTTAAAGTGTGTATTAATGGAGAAGCATGCAGATTTTTTTGCCGCACTGGTGGTCCGGCTGTGAAGGTTATGCAATAAAACAGAATTTTAAGCAGCACTTAAAATAGGAACACACATTGTCTACAAGCTTGTTTTTTTTTTAACTCAGTAGGACCCTTCTTTTGTTCATTTATAAGTTAACCTTGTTTGATAATATACCAGGAAGGGACATAGAAGCCTTTATTCTTCCAGAGGGTTGAATTCTTTTGTGAGATATGATAGACAAAGCTGGCATTCCTTTTACAAGATATGTAAAGCCTGTCTCCAGACATTGTGACATTGCTACAGACAGAGTTTGTCATCCATAAATTTACAGCTTATTTCAGTCTATTCATAAATTGACTAAATTTTTTTTGAAAGAAAAAAATATATAGGTGTATAAAATACCCGGTTACAGGTTGTGTTCTATTTAGCCCTTGATTGAAACGTATTGCTCCTCAGTATCTTTTAGCTATGAAAATTATAATATGGAACAGAGATTAGAATGAAATTATCATGGCTAGAAGGCATTTACTCAGTGGTGGCAGCCACATAAACCTGAGCCCTGAGAATGATGATAATACATTAGGTTCTGCATGCCCGATATTATTGCCGTACATTATGTATGTTTCATTTATACTATTTCGCACACACCAGCAACGCTGACAGATAGGTAATTACTCTCTGCGCCAATGAACACTTATCAGCACTGCCGCTGTTTATTGCTGGAATGAAGTGCGCTTGTCAGTCAAGGTCACTTGTTTGTGTGTCCTTTTTAATAGTTCTTTCACAGTTGTTGAACTTTGCGTGCAGTTCTTACAGCGGGCTTTCTGGGGCTTACTTTACTGCATAATGTGCTGCTTGTGTTATCAAAGTCATTTGTATTTATCACTTTAATTGATAAACAACCAAGTTGCAGGGAGCAGAACTGCAGATATGAAAAAGCATATTTTGCTAGTCACCTGATCCCAGCGGGTGTTTGGTCATGGGTGACCTCGGGAAGCGGCGTTGAGCAGAGCCGCTTGGACTGTGGAGTGCCACCAGCAGAAGCTGGTGAAATTTCCCGTTGTAAAGATAAACGTTAATTTAACGGCGATGGACACCAGTGCAATTTACAGAGTGCGCAGAGCTGCCGCTTGTGCTTTCTGGCAGAATATTTGCTGTTCCTGAGCTGGGTTCTTACTGCTTGTTCCCTTTGATTTGAAGGCAAACAGGGTAGGAGAATTCACCTTGTTTGTCTTCAAATCAGTGTTTTGTTTTCAGCAAGAAACCTCACAGAAATTCTATAGAATTGCATAAAATGTTTCCCCTATGTATGTGGCTCTACACATTTTTCTGTTCTTCACATTAATAGTGTCAAAAGTACACATGCAAGCCCATAATTTCACTGATTAAGAAAAAACAATTCTCAAGCTTTTTATTTTCTTTCTTTCCTTCTTTATTTTGTTCTTTCATTCTCTTTACTTCTTTTTTTCCTTTTTTTCTTTTTTCTTTTTCTTTTCTTTAATTTTCCTTCCCTCCTTCCCTCCTTCCTTCCTTCCTTCCTTCCTTCCTTCCTTCCTTCCTTCCTTCCTTCCTTCCTTCCTTCCTTCCTTCCTTCCTTCCTTCCTTCCTTCCTTCCTTCCTTCCTTCCTTCCTTCCTTCCTTCCTTCCTTCCTTCCTTCCTTCCTTCCCCTCCTTCCTTCCTTCCCCTCCTTCCCTTCCCCTCCTCCCTCCCTCCCTTTCCTTCATTAGGAAGCTTTGTTAGGGAAAAAAAAATAACACAGAATAACCTCTAGGATATAATAATTTATCCAGTCAAGATAACTGTAGCTATTTCCTTAAGCCTATAATCAGCCTGAGTTTGTGTGTTGTGAGATTTATACCGCAGTTACTTATTACCAAAGAAACAGTTAGAAAGGATTTATGTATTGCATGCAGTGTGTGTGTCCAGAATTCTTGTGCATATTTGGAACTTTAGTACTCTGATATCTCCTTGGTCCTGCTAGTAGAGGGCACTATTTTGAAGTGGAGACTGAACATTCAATTAAATGCAAATTTTATTCAGACACTAAAGCAGAATCACATTCATTCATTAAACTCAAATGATGCTTTTATTTAGAAAAATATATCAGCACATGGTAGCACCACATGCTGCTTATAAATAACTGTGGTGATCTGGTTGTGCAAAAGTATATAATTTCATTATTAAAGGATTTAAACTCCTTACAAGGTGTATGGTGTCCATGAATGTCTCACTTAATTTGATTACATCCATAGAAAAAGAATTTCACTTACATGGGAGGCCGTGGGTCTCCCGTCTTACCATGCAGTTCTAATGCATTATGATCCCAATCTCACACTTGAAGGTGCTGACTTTGCTGGATGCATTTAATATTTCTGATGCATAAATGCAGATTTGAGCAATTTGGTTTGTTTGTGAACCTAGCCTGCCAAGCTTCCACGTTTTCATGCCACTTCCTTTTCTTAGTTCTTAGTTACCAGAGTGTTACAAAGAAAGGGTTTTGATCTCATGTAGATAGCATAGCATTAATTACCCTGACACTAATTAAACTGCATCAAACAAATACCACCGTGTTCCTCAGGGGGACAACAGAAGGCAGTTTAAAATAATTACTGGAGCTTCATGCATGTGTGAAGTTTTCATTACTCTTAGGACACGAGCAAAAGAGATTTGATATCATTAACCCCCCCCTCCTTTAGTGTATGCAAAAAATGACTAAAATTTCCTTGGAGCATATTGATGTCTAAATAGTAGTGATTTCAGTTCTTGCACATAGTAACTTTTCTTTAAGAATTGTAAGCCTGTGAAGCAGGAACAGGTGTTCCAGTCCACATTCTGGTATGATTATGTATTAGCTTATGTTTGTCAGACCATTTCATTAACCACCCACTGCTATCACATATACATATACTTTGTTCTTTCTGAACCATGAAATGAAATGCATATATCTTCACTAATGCTTGCTATCAATGTAAATGAGAAAAGGAGGCTTATTACCAATCACTGCTGCTGTGAAGCACACACCTCTGTACAGTTACAGGTAATAAACATCTTTTTATAAGTAGGAAGCAAGATATATTGAGTTCTGCCTGAAATAAGGAGCAGGCATGCCTTCCACTGCACTCCAGCATTAATGGATTGCAATTCCCAACCATGTCTGCTCATTCAACAGGACATCCTAAGGCATGTTTCTAATCTCCAGACCAGAAGGTGTTATTCTTTTTCAGGCTCATTCCTGTCTTGCAAGTGTTTTGAAGCTAACAAAACTTTTTTGGCTACAGTTAACAGGCAGGCAGCTTTTCTGAGGAAAATCAGAGCATATTTGCACCATTGAGCAAGGACTGGTTTCTGGATCAGCGGTCACTGCTGCCAGTGTCTTGCAGCCTGCAGCAGCAGCAGCAGCAGCAACTTTATAGGTCCTTTTCAAAAAGTGGGTAGAAGAGTGGCAGGAATCAAATACCAGCAAGCAGAGATGACACAGGAGACAGTAAATGCGGAAAATCTGGAGTTCCAAACTCAATATGATTGCCATATTTTGCTAATGCTTACTCAACTGTGCATGGAGCACTGCTTTCCCTTCTCCAAGCTTGTGTGCATTTCATATTTCCCAGTGGCATCCAAGCCACCTAAATCATTGCACGTGGCCACGTAGCTTGTTTATTTCTAGAGATCTATGCAGCGTCAGTAAACTTCTTTGAATTCAGTACTGAAGGCAATTGCCTGCAGTGTTTTAGACAGCCAGCATTTCTAGATCTGTGCTAGTCATAGCTTTTGGAGTATGATCCTTGCTTGAAATTTGATTATATATAATTTGAATGAGTACAGTCATGAATCATAACCCACTTATTTTTTGTCTCCCTTGAAAGAACTATTTAAAAGATTTATCTGTGATGGAAGGTCCAGGGATATTGATGGTGATTCTTTTTCTTTTTTTAAATTAAAGTAATGCCTTGATATTACTAAATCTGCTGCCTGGAATATACCATTGAATTAGTGTTGTACAACTGACAGACTAAGCAGAGATGATCAAAACTGATTGGAGAGGAAATGCAAAATTAATCCAGTTGTAGGATTCTGCAAACCCAACAAACATGCAGAAAGGAGTACTTTTATTTCTTTGGAGCCAGATGGTTTGTCCTATTTTAAGCTGATAGAATCTTCGTGCATTTCTTTTGTATGTCATTGGTTTTAACTGCCAGACAGTATCTACTGTTAGAACTTTCCTTATTCCTGGATTATTTAAAGAGTATTTTTGGCACATTTGAATGATCATACTGTACACCAAGTTAATTTTTCCTTACACTTAGCTCATACACAAAAAAAGTGTTTATATAATGAAAAAAACCCTCTAAAATGAACAGTTCTTTTTTTCCTTCTTTTGACATGATGTTGACAGAAGTCGCTTTGATGTAGTTTAGAGTCATGAATTTTCTATCTGTTCTGTTTTTCCTGGGGCTCCATCTATTCAGACATCCTGATCTGTCATTTTGCAACACTTTGTGAAGTGCTTGACAGATAGCGGTTTTGACAAGTGCTGGACATCAGCAGCAATTCAGAATAAGCAGTGTATATTTCTCCAGGTAAAGTGACAAAACGTCTAAAAGCGTAAGAAGAACTGTACAGTCTTCAATCACATTTAATGTTACCAAGCAAGACTTTTTCTGCTTTCTTCATTTGTTCTGTTAATGTGTAGAGGTTCATACCTGAGTATCTGCTGGAATTTTTGGTTTGAGAACAATTTGTTTGTTGTTATATTTCCTAATACACGTTGTGATAAAAAACAAAAGGACTTCCTGAGTCTGAGATCCAGAAAAGTGCAGCTTAGCTGATGTTTCATGCAATAATAATTCCCACAGTCTTCTACTGTTTGACATAAACAATATGCATATGATCAATTACCCTTTTTTTTAATGACAGAAATTCTATAAAAAGAACATGATTTAGGAAAGTAACCATCATTGATTATCGTTCTTTCTCCTGTTCCACTTCTCAGTTCCTTTCCTAATGGTGGTTCATGTTATATCACCAATAGGTACCCATAGATTCCATATTTACATTCGGTAGAATATTGAAAATGTAAAACATTTCATATAATTATTTTGCATCTGTATTCACTCAAGAAACAGCTGTTGAAAGTTGAGGGGGATGCAAAATGGCACAGCCTGAAGATGTTCTTGTTCATTCAGCTAACTCCTTTTTGATGTGATACCTACTGGCAGGGTTGTGTGGTGAATTCAACTTCTTTGACAGCCATCAGCCTGGCTGACCAGTAGTTTCAGTTTTTTTAGTTAGAGGAAAGATGAGAAAAAATATTTCCATAATTTAGATTTTTTTTTCAGCTGCTGGATTGAAAGCCCCTGCCAACAGCTATCTAAATCAACACCATGCCAACATGTTCTGTAGTCCGAAGGTCACTCAAACATCTGGCCCCACAGTCTTGTTCTTTAAGGTTTGTCACTGGGCAGCATCTGTTTATAGATTCTTTCTCAACCTCTCTTTGATCACTTTGACAGCAAAAAGAAGCTTCTATCACCCTTGATGTGTTAAGATAAAAATATCGGGGACATTGGACCATTGTAAAATTTGGTGATATTTAATGTCGCACAGGATCTGTACTTTTAGTTTCTCAGGTTTAAATATTTTTTTCCTTGGCTGTGTTAGAGGGAATTATGTAGTACGCTCTGCTGTTGAGATTAAAATATATATATATTGTCAGACTGATATGTTCAGTGGAAATGTGAAAATGACTACACTAAGCAGGTCTTGCCCGACTGAGCTTGGTCAGCATTTAAAAAAAAGTTTGGAAAGTGAGCAGAGCCTGCATATTTAGCTCTTGTCTATTTTCAGTAACGTTATCTAATGCTCTCTTGTATGCCTATCCTGCGTAGTCCTGCGAAGAGCTGCCTCATAAAGATTAACTGCTACTTTTGCATCTCTAGACATTTCTCTTAAAAGTAATCATGGAAGAAATGCAAGTAAGATCATTAATTCCCTGTCTTCCTTGAGTAACTGATGATTTGGAACTGCTGTTTCAAAATAATGAGGAATTTTTTGGTTTGTTCTAGACAAGAATAGGTAGGCAGTCTGTACTCTGATCTTTTGTTTCCAGAGACCATTTGGTAGTCTTTGACAGTGTTAGAGTGATTGTATATTTTTATGAAAATTCCTGAAGTCTAGGTTGTGTCACGGTGGTAAAGATCTCAGAAGACATGTTGTCTTACACTGTAGTACAGTTCTGCCCTCAGCAAGGGTCCTCAGCTTGTTAATCCAGAGACATACGCAGCCTGTAGTATAAGTACAAAAAATTATGTGTATGTGGAATTAATAAATTTTTGCTCATACACTTCCAGATTTTATGGGAAATGTTGCAGACAGCTCTAAAGTCCTTTGCTACTCCGTAGAGATGGTACAGCATGGTATCAGTCATTCAGGCGTCTTGATCTTCAGTGGAGAGATGTCTGCATGAGAAGTTAATAAAATGTGCAGATGAAGTACTGCACATCTGCCATGGATGATCACCTCAATTCTTTAATTGTCGTTTTATAGGTATATGACCATCTAGAAATGAGCCATGAATCCATTTCACCCTGGCTATCAATAGCCAATAGATAGCTGAAGCTTCTGTCTGTCGCTGGCTGAGAGTGAGAAAACAGCCACACATGAAAGCCAGGAGTGGTCAAATCTTAGTCAGGTGTTGTGTAGCCATATGAAATAGTGTGGGAATATGTATATCTAACAGCCCAAATAAAGGGGATAAGTCCACACTGTTTTTTCAGGTGCCATCATCCTTGGTGTTGGGTACGTGGGATCTTCCCAACTACTGGTAGCATAATGGGAAATGGATACTGTGGCCTTGAGATGGAGCATGTTTGACAAAATGGAACTTGAGCTGGAAACTGTCTTTCCCAAGAGCAAAGCTGGGAAGTCTTAGCATTGGAGAAGAGCAGTTTGTACCTGATACAGAGGAATGAAGAAAGCAGAAGGACAAGGCAGCTTCCTTCCCTGGTCCCCACCAAAAAAACCCAGCTATAGTGTGGTCAGAATGAAGGAGGAGCAGAGACTTCACTGAACTATTTCCAGTAGCTTCGAGAGGCCTGTAAATCTGAAATATACAGAGGGTAGGCGCTTCCATAGTAACTGTGAAAGAGATGTAGGCTTTGAATTTAAATTCCAGTTAGCACATTTAATAGCATACGAACCTGTTTGTGATAGTTAACTGGAGAGTAATTCTGCCCAGAGTTGTTTTTTTTTCATTAGAACAACATGTTGTGAAAACGGATTGAATTTACACTATAACATCACTAATACTCTGCATCTCTGTTTTCCCATTTCCTCCTTGATGTTATGATGTTTTCTTTGCAGTTTCTCTTTCTGAATGATCTTTTTAAGTCCTCTTGGAAATACAGTCTTGTACTTTTTTTCTGCACCTTGCTGCTTTAAATGAACATCGCTTAACCCCCTGTCTTTTGTCCTCTTTTCCTTTGTGACAATATTTTTTCTGTTCTTCTACCTAAGAAAACCTCAATACATCATAAGGGCAAAATTTGCGAGAATAAGCCATATCCCCCTCCCTATTCATTTACTTGGGAAGCGTCTCAGATGAAGGAGATTGCAGAAGGAAACAAAATTGCTGGGCAGAGGTTTGTCCGTATTTTTGTAGAACAACTGCAGTTGATATCACCTGTAAGAATTAGAAGGTTTCATCCTGTTGCTAGCATCAGAAAGATACTGCTCTTTGAGAAAAACAAAGCAGTTTGCACATCAGAAAGTCTGCTGTACCCTCTCAGGTGAGTTGTGGAAATCTTTCTTTGAGGTGATGCAGGTCTGAGTAGCATGAATGCCAAGTGCTGGAGTTAATTGTAATTAATGTTAGCTAGATCTAATGGTCTTTCCTTATATAACCCACGAGTTGCTTGATTTTAAGCTTTAGATAAACAAGTAAATGTGTACGCAGAAATTGACATGAAACCTGATGAAGTCAAGAGATGGTCAGCAAAACTTCTGCCTTGGACTTCTAGAGGACAGACTTTGAACTATTTAGGACATTGGTATGGAGAATCCTTTGGGACCCTGTCCTGATGAAGGGTAAAGGGCTCCAGGAAAGAAGGAAATCTTGAAGGTGTAGGAGCAGGAGGAGCAGGGCGTCCCCCTGTGCTGTAAGATGAGCCAGAGGGTAAGTCTGATGTGGATGAGCAGGAAACTTCTGCTGAGACTCATGAGAAAAAGAGAATCTACCTCCCTGTGGAAGGAGGAAGGTAGACTCTTGTGCAATTCACAGAGAGTATAAAGAAGTTGTTAGGATACACAGGGAGAAAATGAGAAAGGCAGAAGCCAGTCTTGAACTCAACTTGGCTACTGTAGTAAAAGACAAA